>NC_090725.1:332760946-332768446 GCF_036898095.1 Palaemon carinicauda
ATTAGGATGATAATGAATTCATTTTAAATGAAAGCGAGTCTCTGGATGCCGCAGATTCCGGGCGAAATAAGCCCCTCCCACTGATGACGTCATAGCCAATCACGTTGTCTCCTCTATCACTATTATTATTACTAGCTAAGGTACAACCCCAGTTGGAAAAGCAGGATGCTATAAGCCCAAGGGCTCCCACAGGAAAAAACATTCCCAGTGAGGCAATGAAATAGGGATATAGATAAACTATAAGAAAAGTTTGTGTGCGAGTTTGTCTGTGAACAGCTTCCTGGCCACAATTTTAATCTTTGAGTAATGAAACTTGTAGAGATTAACTTAAATGTTAAGTAAAAGGCTGGAAATGATTAAACTTTGAAAGGTCAAGGTCACGGTTTAGCACAATGTCCAATTCACGTAATCAGCCATAAGTTTGGACTTCGTTGTCACAAAGACTTCAAACTTGGTTCATATTTGAGTGTATGAAAATCCACGCCAATCAATGCATGTTAAAGTCAAAGATCAAGGTCAATGTCGAGCAAAAGGTCGAGAAATAAGCTGCTGCTGCGGCGGAGGTCTGCGCTCTACTGAGTCGCCCCTCTAGTTTCAACTATTTTTGCAAGTCTCAATACTCCTTACATCTGGATATTTCGAAAGATATATCTAGTCTCGAAATCGAAAATTGAAGAGATATGATGAAGTTCCCTTCCGCCATGTCCAGAAGAGAATTTCTGGTAATCCATATAAATTTTATAGAAATAAATCCTTACTAAATATAAATCATAGCACCTTGAACAATTACATTAATTTTATGTACACCTAATTACACGTTATTATCTTGAAATAAATATAAATCATAACGCCTTGAACAATTACATTAATTTTATGTACACCCAATTACACGTTATTATCTTCAACTAAATATAAATCATAGCACCTTGAACAATTACATTAATTTCATGTACGCCTAATTACACGTTATTATCTTCAACTAAATATAAATCATAGCACCTTGAACAATTACATTAATTTCATGTACGCCTAATTACACGTTATTATCTTGAACTAAATATAAATCATAGCACCTTGAACAATTACATTAATTTTATGTACACCCAATTACACGTTATTATCTTGAACTAAATATAAATCATAACACCTTGAACAATTACATTAATTTTATGTACACCTAATTACACGTTATCATCTTGAACTAAATATAAATCATAGCACTTTGAACAATTACATCTATGTACACCTAATTACGCGTTATTATCTTTAAGTATAATTACCGTGTCGATGGAAAATAACATTCTTGGTATTTTTTTCATCTAGTTACGTGGAATTACATTATTATTCGTTCTAAGAATATTATTGCGTACAATTTATTGTGTCTGAGAGTGAGCGTGTGATGGTAAAATTCCTTTAGAATAATATATTTTGCGTGCACACACACACACACACACACACATATATATATATATATATATATATATTATATATATATATATAATATATACATATACTGTATATATATAAAATAAACCAATACTTTATGGAAAATTCGACTTATTTTATGGGTTTATTTTATCAATCATATATACTCGGAAAATTGTTTATTTTAATGTGTGCGAGTATGTACGTATGTGTGTATATATATATATATATATATATATATATATATATATATTATATATATAAATATATATATATATATTACAAGTTCGAGACATTTTAGTGGTATGCTTCATTTCTATAGCTACTAATCTCTAATTGACATTCGTCTGAAACGTTTCGTGCTTACATCCAAGTACCTTCAGATTTTAGTTCTTCACTTCACTTCTTTCCACTCCCAGGTAGGCTTTCAGCCTGTCAGTGGAATCAGTTGTCTTCTCCACTCAATTTTGTATTAAAAAATTCCCTCTTTTCTCAGCTGTTCAATTGTTGGCATGTTGTTCTTTGTCAAAATCTCTTCAATTCCATCCCTCCAGCGTTTACGTGGTCTACCTCTTGATCTCCTCCCACCAGGCGTCCAGTCCCATCTCTTCCTTGCAATTCTATTTCCATCCATTCTCATTAAATGTCCCAGCCATCTCAGCTGTCTCTTCTCAATCTTGTTCAACATAGGAGATACCCCAACCATCCTTCTAAAATCTACATTTCTTATTCTATCTCTTCTTGTTTTGTGCATTATTGTTCTCAGGATTTTCATCTCTCAAGCTTGGACTCTGCTCCTGTCTTTGATGGTCATTGTCCAGCTCTCTGATCCATATGTCATGATTGGTGTTAGTTCTATAAAGCAAAAATGCAGCGAGCTTATAAATTGCATTTTCTCAGAATACAATTACACAGTTAGGCAATTTACGAGTGAAGCAACTGGAACTGTAATTGGCAATTGCATTGGTTAATTACAAGCGAAAGAAAAAGCCCTAAACAAGTTGTAAGTTGATAACACTGATGACATTAAACAGGACTGATTTGCAATCTAAGTTTGATAACTTGCAAGAACTTTTGAATATCTCTCTAACATTCTCTGCTCTTTTCAAACAAGTTAGCGGAAGGCCATTTCTTCCATTATCATAAGTTAATTATTACTGTAACTTTATATATTACTTTTTATATTATTGCAGATGATCATCTTCTTCACCACTGTTATCCCTAAATTAAGGGGTCGGTTGCCTGTTGCTTCCTCTCCAATGCCTTTTATCAAAGGTATCCTCTTCCATCTAGCGTCTCCTCTCCATACCATCCTTCACCTCATCTCGCCATCTTCTTCTCTCCCACCGTTATCCCAACATTAAGATGTCGGTTAACTGATGCATCCTCTCCAATGCCTTTTATCAAAGATATCCTCTTCCATCTAACGTCTTCTTTCCATATCATCCTTCACCTTATCTCGGCATCTTCTTCTTCTCTCCCACCGTTATCCCCACATAAAGGGGTCGGTTGCCTAATTGGCCCTCTCCAATGCCTTCTATCAAAGGTATCCTCTTCATCCAAACGTCTTCTCTCCATATCATCCTTCACCTCATCTCGCCATCTTCTTCTTCTCTCCCACCATTATCCCTAAATTAAGGGGTCGGTTGCCTGATGCGTCCCATCCAATGCCTTCTATCAAACGTATCCTCTTCCACCAAACCTCTTCTCTCCATATCATCCTTCACCTCATCTCGCCATCTTCTTCTTCTCTCCCACCGTTATCCCTACATTAAGGGGTCGGTTGCCTGTTGCTCCCTCTCCAATGCCTTCTATCAAAGGATTCCTCTTCCATCTAACGTCTTCTTTCCATATCATCCTTCACCTTCTCTCGGCATCATCTTCTCTCCCACCGTTATCCTAACATTAAGGGGTCGTTTGCCTGATGCACCCTCTCCAGTGCCTTCTATCAAAGGCATGCTCTTCCACCAAACCTCTTCTCTCCATATCATCCTTCACCTCATCTCGCCATCATCTTCTTCTTTCCCGCCATTATCCATAAATTAAGGGGTCTGTTGCCTAATTTGCCCTCTCCAATGCCTTCTATCCAAGTCATCCTCTTCCACCAAGCCTCTTCTCTCCATATCATCCTTCACCTTATCTCGTAATCTAATTCTCTTCCTTTCTCTTGATCTTCTCCCCTTATCTATGAACTCTTCTTCTCTCCCACCGTTATCCCCACATTAAGGGGTTGGTTACCTGATGCGTCCACTCCAATGCCTTCTGTCAAAGGTATCCTCTTCATCCAAAATCTCTTCTCTCCATATCATCCTTCAACATATCTCGTCATCTAATTCTCTTCCTTCCTTTCGATCTTCTCCCCTTATCTATGAACTCTTCTTCTTGCCCAGTGCTATCCCTACATTAAGGGGCCGGTTGCCTCATGCACTCTCTCTAATGCCTTCTATCACTTCATCTCTTCCTATCATCCTTCACCTTATCTCACCATCTAATTCTCTGCCTCCCTCTCGATCTTCTTCCCCTAACATGTTCCTCCCAAGCCCTCCTCACTCTCTCCTCACGTCCATCCTCAGTTGAACACTTTTTAATGCAGATGATCACAGTTAGCAAATCTAGATAGTATATATTACTACAGTTTTTATGTACCATATCTGGTAACGCTGAACAGCATTAAAAGACGTACAACTACTCGGTCTCTCCCTGTCTCTTGGGTAGAGGGGAGATGGAATAGTCATATCCTAGTGAGAGTGGGTACCCCGAGATGTACACTCGGAAACTACAACTGCCGTGTTGTAGTTAGGAAAGGGGGAGGGGATGAGAAGGGTTGAATCTGTGTGCGCTCGCATTCATATCTATCCAAGTACTTAGCCGTCATCATTTTTGACGGGTCGCATACACAAATATCTAATATTAATTCATACCTAAGTACCTAGTCGTCATATTTGACAGGTCGCATACACAAATATCTAATATTAATTCATATCTAAGTACGTAGTCGCCATTTTTGACGGGCCGAGTACACTAATATCGAATATTAATTTACATCTAAGTACCTAGTCGTCATTTTTGCCGGGCTGCGTACACTAGTATCTGAAGCTAAATGACATTTTTAATGTGAATTTTTTTTCCAAACCGGGATATTTAAAAAAAAAAAAAAAAAAAAAAAACCACGAGATATTTTCTCAGCATCTAAGACCAGGAAAAATGAAGACAAAAAAACGACATTAATTGTCCTCTTAAAAGCCCTTTAAAATCACAGCCCCTACAAGACAGACACACAGACAGACAGCCGGGAGAGCTGAGAGGAAGCTTTGTCTTGGTTTGTCATAATTAGAGGTTAAAGGCTGTTTAGGGCAAACTGGCCCTGAGTGGCTGAGTGAGGGAAGGAAGAGTGAGGGGAGGAAGAGTGAGGGGAGATAGAGTGAGAGAGACAAATGGAAAAGGGGAAAGGAGAGCAGACGTTCTCTCTCTCTCTCTCTCTCTCTCTCTCTCTCTCTCTCTCTCTCTCTCTCTCTCTTATGTTGGGAACATACGAACATACTTCAGCTTATGTAAATGTATAACCAATTTATGTATATGTGTACATATTTTAACATTGCCTTTTAGCGAATTTCAGGAAGTACATACGAACATACTTCGGCTTATGTAAATGTATGAACAATTTATGTATATGTGTACATATTTTAACATTGCCTTTTAGCGAATTTCAGGAAGTTCATACGAACATACATCGGCTTCTGTAAATGTGTAATCAATTTATGTATATATGTGTACATATTTAAACATTACCTTTTAGCGACTTTCAGGAATACATACGAACATACTTCGGTTTATGTAAATATATATTCAATTTATGTATACACGTGTACATATCTAAACATTACTTTTTAGTAACTTTGCGTATATACGAACATACTTCGGGCTTATGTAAATGTATAATCAATTCATGTATACACGTGTACATATTTAAACATTCCCTTTTAGCTACTTTCATTGCGTACATACGAACATACTTCAGCTTATGTAAATCTATAATCAATTATGTATTCACGTGTACTTATTTAAACTGCTTCTCAGCTACTTTTATTACATATATACGAACACACTTCGGCTTTGTAAATGTATAATTCCTGTATTCACGTGTACTTACTTAAACATTGCTTTTCTGCGACTTACATAGCGTACATACGAACATACTTCGGCTTATGTAAATATATAATCAAGTTATGTATACATGTGTACATCTTTAAATATAGCTTTTCAGGGATTTTCACTGTGTATATACGAACATACATCGGCTTATGCAAATATATAATCAACTTATGTATACACGTGTAAATGTTCTTGTTTTGTTAAAAAAAATTTATAGTTTATATAAGAGATATTTATTTTGATGATGTTACTCTTCTTAAGATATTTTATTTGTCCTTGTTTCCTTTCCTCACTAGGCTATTTTCGCTGTTGGAGGCCCTGGGCTTATAGAATTCTGCTTTTCCAACGAGGGTTGAAACCTAGCAAGTAATAATAATATCAATAATAATAATAATAATAATAATAATAATAATAATAATAATAATTCAATGGCTTATATTACGTACATACATACTTCGGCTTATGTAAATTTATAAAAAGCTGGTTTATGTACACACGTGTACATATTTGAACGATGCTTTACAACGAATGTACGGGTTTCCAACATTCCATTTTAGGTTGCATGCTTTTGAAAGAACTCCATATATAAATTAATTCTTATAAAATTAACACGAAAACCGGACCTGTAGGCAAAAAGTGGTAAAACTCTATAACGTCAAACGTTTATACCGATACCTAAAACTGTTCGCAAAAAGTGTGAAACTCTATAACGTCAAACGTTTATACCGATACCTAAAACTGTTCGCAAAAAAGTGGTAAAACTCTATAACGTCAAACGTTTATACCGATACCTAAAACTGTTCGAAAAAAGTGATAAAACTCTATAACGTCAAACGTTTATACCGATACCCAAAACTGTTCGCAAAAAGTGGTAAAACTCTATAACGTCAAACGTTTATACCGATTCCCAAAACTGTTCGCAAAAAGTGGTAAAACTCTATAACGTCAAACGTTTATACCGATACCTAAGACTGTTCGCAAAAAGTGGTAAAGCTCTATAACGTCAAACGTTTATACCGATACCCAAAACTCTTCGCAAAAAGTGGTAAAGCTCTATAACGTCAAACGTTTATACCGATACCTAAAACTGTTCGCAAAAAGTGGTAAAACTCTATAACGTCAAACGTTTATACCGATACCTAAAACTGTTCGCAAAAAGTGGTAAAACTCTATAACGTCAAACGTTTATACCGAAACCTAAAACTGTTCGCAAAAAGTGGTAAAACTCTATAACGTCAAACGTTTATACCGATACCTAAGACTGTTCGCAAAAAGTGGTAAAGCTCTATAACGTCAAACGTTTATACCGATACCCAAAAACTCTTCGCAAAAAGTGGTAAAGCTCTATAACGTCAAACGTTTATACCGATACCTAAAACTGTTCGCAAAAAGTGGTAAAACTCTATAACGTCAAACGTTTATACCGAAACCTAAAACTGTTCGCAAAAAGTGGTAAAACTCTATAACGTCAAACGTTTATACCGAAACCTAAAACTGTTCGCAAAAAGTGGTAAAACTCTATAACGTCAAACGTTTATACCGAAACCTAAAACTGTTCGCAAAAAGTGGTAAAACTCTATAACGTCAAACGTTTATACCGATACCTAAGACTGTTCGCAAAAAGTGGTAAAGCTCTATAACGTCAAACGTTTATACCGATACCCAAAACTCTTCGCAAAAAGTGGTAAAGCTCTATAACGTCAAACGTTTATACCGATACCTAAAACTGTTCGCAAAAAGTGGTAAAACTCTATAACGTCAAACGTTTATACCGATACCTAAAACTGTTTGCAAAAAGTGATAAAACTCTATAACGTCAAACGTTTATACAGATACCTAAAACTGTTCGCAAAAAGTGGGAAAACTCTATAACGTCAAACGTTTATACAGATACCTAAAACTGTTCGCAAAAAGTGGGAAAAC
>NC_090725.1:332775946-332788446 GCF_036898095.1 Palaemon carinicauda
TAGTGCCATAGCTTCTGTACCATGGTATTCCGCTGTCTTGGGTTCGAGTTCTCTTGCTTGAGGGTACACTTGGGCACACTATTCTATCTAATTCATCTTCCTCTTGTTTTGTTGATGTTTTTATAGTTTATATAGGAAATATTTATTTCAATGTTGTTACTGTTCTTAAAATATTTTATTTTTCCTTTTTTTTCCTTTCCTCACTGGGCTATTTTCCCTATGTCTACTGTAAGACCTTAATTCCTCATCATCATCTTCTCCTCCCACGCCTATTGACGCAAAGGGCCTCGGTAAGATTTCACCAGCCGTCTCTATCTTGAGTTTGTAATTCAATACTTCTCCATTCATTATCTCCTACTTCGCGCTTCATACGTA
Source organism: Palaemon carinicauda (assembly GCF_036898095.1). Classification (NCBI taxonomy): domain Eukaryota; kingdom Metazoa; phylum Arthropoda; class Malacostraca; order Decapoda; family Palaemonidae; genus Palaemon; species Palaemon carinicauda. The sequence continues at coordinate 332,776,322 of NC_090725.1, forward strand.
GTCCTCAGCCATGTAGGCCTGGGTCTTCCAACTCTTCTAGTCCATAATTCAGCTGGATTTAATTCATGTTTCTGAGCATAGACTAGCATAGAAACACCATAAACAGACGCTAGTGGAAGGACAAGTCTAAAGCCTTTGTCGTGAAGTGGACTAGCAACAGCTGTTGATAATGATGATGAAATCTAAATTAAATGTTAATTTAAACCTTATATAAAGAATATAAACCTCTAAGAAGAAAATTGTCTTTCCCCATCTATAAATCTTTTCCCCCTTTAAGAGAGTAGGCATACTTTCATCAACCTAAGATGAAAAAATTGTATAAAACTGCATTACTATCGGTCCAACGGCTGTTGATAATGATGATGAAATCTAAATTAAATGTTAATTTAAACCTTATGTGAAGAATATAAACCTCTCAGAAGAAAATTGTCTTCCCCCTTTAAGAGAGTAGGCTTACTTTCATCACCTGAGTTCTGTAAATAACTTTTTTTTGTTCACCTTTTTCAATTTTCGTTTATTTGATTTGATTAGTTTGATTATTTTTTTTTTATTTTAGACAAATTGTATTTTAGACATTTTGTTATTAGACAAATTGTTTTAGACGAACTGGTCTGGACGAATTGATTTAGACGAATTGTATTTTAGACAAATTGTTTTAGACAAACTCGCCTGATCCCGTTGATAATGATGATGAAATATCTATCAATTGTTAATTCAAACCTTATATGAAGAATATAAACCTCTTAAAAGAGAATTGTCTTTTGCCATCTATAAATCTTTTCCCTCTTCAAGAGAGTAGGCATACTTTGATCAGCCTGAGGTGAAAATTTTTAAAAAATTGCATTAATATCCATCAAAAATATTAAAACCTTTCACGCATCAGACAATAATCCATTTCCATTATTCTGAAAATGATACCACTAATACATTTTTAAGAGAACTATTAAAAGCATCATATGGGCTTCGAAAAAGGCAACGTAATTCCAGATTTTAATGACTTCCTAAATATTGGCTTTGATCAACAGCAAGTATTGTAGAGTATTTCCCAGGATAGGTAATCAATTCATTTACAGAATTCTTTTTAAAAAGAATTCAGTGCTGCACAATTAGATCATTAAAAGAACTGAAATGTAAGATTTTAGTTGAAATAAGAATTGATATATAAAATAAAATTATAGTGATTTATTCGTTTGATTTATTTCTTTAAATCTGAAAATAAACTCATATTGATTTATAATTATTTTCTATAGAAATCTACATTGAAAATCAATAAGAATTGGAATGTAAGATTTTAGTTGAAATAAGAATTGAAATATAAAAACAAAATTATAGTGATTTATTCGTTTAATTTATTTCTTTAAATCTGAAAATAAACTCATATTGATTTATAATTGTTTTCTATAGAAATCTACATTGAAAATCAATAAGAATTGGAATGTAAGATTTTAGTTGAAATAAGAATTGAAATATAAAATAAAATTATAGTGATTTATTCGTTTAATTTATTTCTTTAAATCTGAAAATAAACTAATATCGATTTATAATTATTTTCTATAGAAATCTACATTTAAAATCAATAAGAATTGGAATGTATGATTTCAGTTGAAATAAGAATTGAAATATAAAATAAAATTATAGTGATTTATTCGTTTAATTTATTTCTTTAAAGCTGAAAATAAACTAATATCGATTTATAATTATTTTCTATAGAAATCTACATTGAAAATCAATAAGAATTTAATGTATGATTTTAGTTCATGATGAAATAAGAATTGGAATATAAAATAAAATTATAGTGATTTATTCGTTTATTTCTTTAAATCTAAAGATAAACGCAAAATGACTTATAACTTTCCTTTTAGAGAAATTTTTTACAGAAATATTATTAGAAAAAACACTTTTTCTAACGACTCATAAAGAATTATCATTTATATAGAAATGTTAATAGATATTGAACATTTTCTACAGACTTATAACAACTTAATATTTATATAAAAATTTTAATAGAAAATGCACATTTTCTAAAGGCTTATGACGACTTAAGTCTTTATAGGTTAATAGAAAAATCACATTTTCTAAAGGCTCGTAACGGCTTAATCTTTTAATAGAATAGTTAACAGAAAATGCACATTTTCTAAAGACTCATAATGACTCAATCTTCTAATAGAAAAATTAATAGAAAAAGCACATTTTCTAAAGGCTCATAACGACTTATTTCCTATAAAAATGTTAATAGAAAATGCAAATTATATGACTCATAAACTTTTTTTTATTGAAATGTTAACAAAAAAGACACATTCTCTAAAGACTCATAACGACTTAACTCTTTTAATAGAAAATTTAACAGAAAAAAAAAACAGATTTTCTAAAGAAATTATGGAGGCTGGGAAGGAGAGATAATGCACATTTTTTGTTAAAAGAAAATGCACATTTTCAAAAAGCTCATAACTACTTAACTCTTTTAATAGAAAAATGAACAGAAAAACCAAATTTTCTAAAGCAATTTTGGAGGCATGGAAGGAGAGGTACTCCCCCCCCCCTCCACCCCCCCCCCCCCCAGGAGGGGGGGAAGGGACAGTTGAATTGGTAGAGGGCTACATGAACCAAGACCAGATAGAGCGATGTTATTATTATTATAATCATTACTAGCCAAGCTGCAACCCTAGCTGGAAAAGCAAGATGCTATAAGCCCAAGGGCTGCAACAAGGAAAAATAGCCCAGTGAGGAAAAGAAATAAGGAAATAAATAAATGATGAGAACAAACTAACAATAAATCATTCTAAAAACAATAACAATGTCAAAACGGATATTATTATTATTACTAGACAAGCTACGACCCTAGTTGGAAAAGCAAGAGGCTATACGCCAAAGGGCTCCAACAAGGAAAAATACCCCAGTGAGGAAAGGAAATAAGGAAATAAATAAATGATGAGAACAAATTAACAATAAATCGTTCTAAAAATAGTAACAACGTCAAAACAGATATTATCATTATTACTAGCCAAGCTACAACCCTAGTTGGAAAAGCAAGACGCTATAAGCCCAAGGGCTGCAACAAGGAAAAATAGCCCAGTGAGGAAAGGAAATAAGGAAATAAATAAATGACGAGAACAAATTAACAATAAATCATTCTAAAAACAGTAACAATGTCAAAACAGATATGTCATATATAAACTATAAAAAGACTTATGTCAGCCTGATTCCAGCTGAAGCACAATCAGGTTCCCACAGTAACCTGATCTTCTCTCTGGAAAACGAGGGGAGGGCGAGAGAGGGGACAGGATAAGAGAGTAGGGAGGGGATGTATATACCCACCCTTCTTGGTATACTAAAGATGGTAGTGAGAGGGAGGGAGAGGTTGAGGGAGAGGGTGAGAGTAGAGGAGTGTTGAAGGAGTCTTTATGTGTATGGGAAGAATTCACTAGAGAGAGAGAGAGAGAGAGAGAGAGAGAGAGAGAGAGAGAGAGAGAGCAACACAATTACATTAAAGAGAGAGAGAGAGCAATACAATTACATTAAAGAGAGAGAGAGAGAGAGAGAGAGAGAGAGAGAGAGAGAGAGAGAGAGAGAGAGAGCAATAAAATTATATTATGAGAGAGAGAGAGAGAGAGAGAGAGAGAGAGAGAGAGCAATACAATTACATTAAAAAAAGAGAGAGCAATACAATTACATTAAAGAGAGAGAGAGAGAGAGAGATAGAGAGAGAGAGAGAGAGAGAGAGAGAGAGAGAGAGAGAGAGAGAGAGAGAGAGAGAGAGAGAAAATGATGACAAAGAGATCTTAATCTATTATGACGTAATGACGACTGTAAACAAATAAAAAAGGGCGATAATTGGACTTGCGGACGGGACTTTCCCATGCGAAGATGTGGACTTAGAGGAACTTGAAATAGAAGATTTGGACTTAGAGGGATTTGAAATAGAAGATTTGGACTTAGAGGGATTTGAAATAGAAGATTTGGACTTAGAGGGATTTGAAATAGAAGATTTGGACTTAGAGGGATTTGAAATAGAAGATTTGGACTTAGAGGGATTTGAAATAGAAGATTTGGACTTAGAGGGATTTGAAATAGAAGACTTGGACTTAGAGGGATTTGAAATAGAAGATTTGGACTTAGAGGGACTTGAAATAGAAGATTTGGACTTAGAGGGATTTGAAATAGAAGATTTGGACTTAGAGGGATTTGAAATAGAAGATTTGGACTTAGAGGGATTTGAAATAGAAGATTTGGACTTAGAGGGATTTGAAATAGAAGATTTGGACTTAGAGGGATTTGAAATAGAAGATTTGGACTTAGAGGGATTTGAAATAGAAGATTTGGACTTAGAGGGACTTGAAATAGAAGACTTGGACTTAGAGGGATTTGAAATAGAAGATTTGGACTTAGAGGGACTTGAAATACAAGACTTGGACTCAGAGGGACTTGAAATAGAAGACTTGGACTTAGAGGGACTTGAAATAGAAGACTTGGACTTAGAGGGACTTGAAATAGAAGACTTGGACTTAGAGGGACTTGAAATAGAAGACGTGGACTTAAAGGGACTTGAAATAGAAGACTTGGACTTAGAGGGACGTGAAATAGAAGACTTGGACTTAGAGGGACGTGAAATAGAAGACTTGGACTTAGAGGGACTTGAAATAGAAGACTTGGACTTAGAGGGACTTGAAATAGAAGACTTGGACTTAGAGGGACTTGAAATAGAAGACTTGGACTTAGAGGGACTTGAAATAGAAGACTTGGACTTAGAGGGACTTGAAATAGAAGACGTGGACTTAGAGGGACTTGAAATAGAAGACGTGGACTTAGAGGGACTTGAAATAGAAGACTTGGACTTAGAGGGACTTGAAATAGAAGACGTGGACTTAGAGGGACTTGAAATAGAAGACGTGGACTTAGAGGGACTTGAAATAGAAGACGTGGACTTAGAGGGACTTGAAATAGAAGACGTGGACTTAGAGGGACTTGAAATAGAAGACTTGGACTTAGAGGGACTTGAAATAGAAGACGTGGACTTAGAGGGACTTGAAATAGAAGACTTGGACTTAGAGGGACTTGAAATAGAAGACGTGGACTTAGAGGGACTTGAAATAGAAGACGTGGACTTAGAGGGACTTGAAATAGAAGACTTGGACTTAGAGGGACTTGAAATAGAAGACGTGGACTTAGAGGGACTTGAAATAGAAGACTTGGACTTAGAGGGACTTGAAATAGAAGACTTGGACTTAGAGGGACTTGAAATAGAAGACGTGGACTTAGAGGGACTTGAAATAGAAGACTTGGACTTAGAGGGACTTGAAATAGAAGACTTGGACTTAAAGGGACTTGAAATAGAAGACTTGGACTTAGAGGGACGTGAAATAGAAGACTTGGACTTAGAGGGACTTGAAATAGAAGACTTGGACTTAAAGGGACTTGAAATAGAAGACTTGGACTTAGAGGGACGTGAAATAGAAGACTTGGACTTAGAGGGACTTGAAATAGAAGACTTGGACTTAGAGGGACTTGAAATAGAAGACTTGGACTTAGAGGGACTTGAAATAGAAGACTTGGACTTGGAAGGACTTGAAATAGAAGACTTGGACTTAGAGGAACTTGAAATAGAAGATTTGGACTTAGAGGGACTTGAAATAGAAGACTTGGACTTAGAGGAACTTGAAATAGAAGACTTGGACTTAGAGGGACTTGAAATAGAAGACGTGGACTTAGAGGGACTTGAAATAGAAGATTTGGACTTAGAGGGACTTGAAATAGAAGACGTGGACTTAGAGGGACTTGAAATAGAAGACTTGGACTTAGAGGGACTTGAAATAGAAGACTTGGACTTAATGGGACTTGAAATAGAAGACTTGGACTTAGAGGGACTTGAAATAGAAGACTTGGACTTAGAGGGACTTGAAATAGAACACTTGGACTCAGAGGAACTTGAAATAGAAGATTTGGACTTAGAGGGACTTGAAATAGAAGACATGGACTTAGAGGGACTTGAAATAGAAGACGTGGACTTAGAGGGACTTGAAATAGAAGACTTGGACTTAGAGGGACTTGAAATAGAACACTTGGACTTAGAGGGACTTGAAATAGAAGACGTGGACTTAGAGGGACTTGAAATAGAAGACGTGGACTTAGAGGGACTTGAAATAGAAGACTTGGACTTAGAGGGACTTGAAATAGAAGACGTGGACTTAGAGGGACTTGAAATAGAAGACGTGGACTTAGAGGGACTTGAAATAGAAGAATTGGACTTAGAGGGACTTGAAATAGAACACTTGGACTTAGAGGGACTTGAAATAGAAGATTTGGACTTAGAGGGACTTGAAATAGAAGAATTGGACTTAGAGGGATTTGAAATAGAAGACTTGGACTTAGAGGGACTTGAAATAGAAGACTTGGACTTAATGGGACTTGAAATAGAAGACTTGGACTTAGAGGGACTTGAAATAGAAGACTTGGACTTAGAGGGACTTGAAATAGAACACTTGGACTCAGAGGGACTTGAAATAGAAGATTTGGACTTAGAGGGACTTGAAATAGAAGACGTGGACTTAGAGGGACTTGAAATAGAAGACGTGGACTTAGAGGGACTTGAAATAGAAGACTTGGACTTAGAGGGACTTGAAATAGAAGACGTGGACTTAGAGGGACTTGAAATAGAAGACGTGGACTTAGAGGGACTTGAAATAGAAGATTTGGACTTAGAGGGACTTGAAATAGAAGACGTGGACTTAGAGGGACTTGAAATAGAAGATTTGGACTTAGAGGGACTTGAAATAGAAGACTTGGACTTAATGGGACTTGAAATAGAAGACTTGGACTTAGAGGGACTTGAAATAGAAGACTTGGACTTAGAGGGACTTGAAATAGAAGACGTGGACTTAGAGGGACTTGAAATAGAAGATTTGGACTTAGAGGGACTTGAAATAGAAGACGTGGACTTAGAGGGACTTGAAATAGAAGACGTGGACTTAGAGGGACTTGAAATAGAAGACTTGGACTTAGAGGGACTTGAAATAGAAGACTTGGACTTAGAGGGACTTGAAATAGAACACTTGGACTTAATGGGACTTGAAATAGAAGACTTGGACTTAATGGGACTTGAAATAGAAGACTTGGACTTAGAGGGACTTGAAATAGAAGACGTGGACTTAGAGGGACTTGAAATAGAAGACGTGGACTTAGAGGGACTTGAAATAGAAGATTTGGACTTAGAGGGACTTGAAATAGAAGACGTGGACTTAGAGGGACTTGAAATAGAAGATTTGGACTTAGAGGGACTTGAAATAGAAGACGTGGACTTAGAGGGACTTGAAATAGAAGACTTGGACTTAGAGGGACTTGAAATAGAAGACGTGGACTTAGAGGGACTTGAAATAGAAGACTTGGACTTAGAGGGACTTGAAATAGAAGACTTGGACTTAGAGGGACTTGAAATAGAAGACTTGGACTTAGAGGGGCTTGAAATAGGAAGACTTGGACTCAGAGGGTCTTGAAATAGAAGATTTGAACTTGGAGGGACTTGAAATAGAAGACGTGGACTTAGAGGAACGTGAAATAGAAGACGTGGACTTAGAGGGACTTGAAATAGAAGACTTGGACTTAGAGGGACTTGAAATAGAAGACTTGGACTTAGAGGGACTTGAAATAGAAGACTTGGACTTAGAGGGACTTGAAATAGAAGACTTGGACTTAGGGACTTGAAATAGGAGACTTGGACTTAGAGGGACTTGAAATAGAAGATGCGGACTTAGAGGGACTTGAAATAGAAGACTTGGACTTAATGGGACTTGAAATAGAAGACTTGGACTTAATGGGACTTGAAATAGAAGACGTGGACTTAGAGGGACTTGAAATAGAAGACTTGGACTTAATGGGACTTGAAATAGAAGACGTGGACTTAGAGGGACTTGAAATAGAAGACTTTTGGACTTAAAGGGACTTGAAATAGAAGACTTGGACTTAGAGGGACTTGAAATAGAAGACTTGGACTTAGAGGGACTTGAAATAGAAGACTTGGACTTAGAGGGACTTGAAATAGAACACTTGGACTTAGAGGGACTTGAAATAGAAGACTTGGACTTAGAGGGATTTGAAATAGGAAGACTTGGACTTAGAGGGACGTGAAATAGAAGGCTTGGACTTAGACGGAGTTGAAATAGAAGACTTGGACTTAGAGGGACTTGAAATAGAACACTTGGACTTAGAGGGACTTGAAATAGAACACTTGGACTTAGAGGGACTTGAAATAGAACACTTGGACTTAAGAGGGACTTGAAATAGGAAGACTTGGACTCAGAGGGACGTGAAATAGAAGACTTGGACTTAGAGGGACTTGAAATAGAAGACTTGGACTTAGAGGGATTTGAAATAGAAGATTTGGACTTAGAGGGACTTGAAATACAAGACTTGGACTCAGAGGGACTTGAAATAGAAGACTTGGACTTAGAGGGACTTGAAATAGAACACTTGGACTTAGAGGGACTTGAAATAGAACACTTGGACTTAAGAGGGACTTGAAATAGGAAGACTTGGACTCAGAGGGACGTGAAATAGAAGACTTGGACTTAGACGGAGTTGAAATAGAAGATTTGGACTTAGAGGGACTTGAAATAGAAGACTTGGACTTAAAGGGACGTGAAATAAAGGACATTGGGATGTGATGATTAAACAATTGGTGTCATTAAAGTGTCATTTTTGTCTTGACTGATAACGGGAGGGTAATTAGTAATTGCGTAATTTCTGTGTAGACTGATAACGCAAAATGTAATTTTTGTCTCGACTGATAACGGAAGGATATTTAGTAATTGTGTAATTTCTGTGTAGACTGATAACGCAAAATATAATTAGTAATTGCGTAATTTCTGTGTAGATTGATAACGCAAAATATAATTAGTAATTGCGTAATTTTTGTGTAGACTGATAACGCAAAATATAATTAGTAATTGCGTAAGATTTGTCTTGACTGATAACGCAAGGATAAATTAGTAATTGCGTAATTTTTGTGTAGACTGATAAAGCAAAATGTAATTATAATTGCGTAATTTTTTGTAGACTGATAACGCAAAATGTAATTAGTAATTGCGTAATTTTTATGTAGACTGATAACGGAAAATGTAATTAGTAATTGCGTAATTTTTGTCTCGACTGATACTGGAAGGATATATAGTAATTGCGTAATTTTTGTGTAGACCGATAACGCAAAATATAATTAGTAATTGCGTAAGATTTGTCTTGACTGATAACGCAAGGATAAATTAGTAATTGCGTAATTTTTGTGTAGACTGATAACGCAAAATGTAATTAGTAATTGCGTAATTTTTGTGTAGACTGATAACGCAAAATGTAATTAGTAATTGCGTAATTTTTGTGTAGACTGATACCGGGAGGGTAATTAGTCGTTGCGTAATTTTTTTTTCTAGATTCATAACGCTAAAAGTATAATCTATAATTGTGTATTTCTTATCGCGACTGATAACACAAAAAGGACAATTAGTAATTGCGTATTTTTTTGTCGAGATTCATAGCGCAAAAAGTATAGCGCAAAAAGTATAATAAATAATTGCGTAATTTTTGTCCCGATTAATAACACAAGAAAGATAATATTGTATCGACGGATAACGCAAAAACGAAAAATAGTAATTGCGTAAATCTTGTCTCAACTGATAATGCAAAAAGGATAATTAGTAATTGCGTAATTTTTTGTCTCAACTGATAACGCAAAACGGACAATTAGTAATTGCGTAATTTTTTGGTCTTGACTGGTAACGCAAAAAATATAATTAGTAATTGCGTAATTTTTGTCTCAACTAATAGCACAAAAAAGATAATTAGTAATTGCGTAATTTCTGTCTAGACTGATAACACAAAAGTATAAATGTTAATTGCGTAATTTCAGTGTAGATTCATAAAGCAAAAAGGGTATTTAGTAATTGCGTAATTTTTGTCACGACTGATTACGTAACAAGGATAATCAATAATTGCTTAATTTCTGTCTTGACTGATAACGCAAAAAAGTATAATTAATAATTGTGTAATTTCTGTCTTGACTGATAACGTAAAAAAGTATAATTAATAATTGCGTAATTTCTGTCTCTACTGATAACGCAAAAAAGTATAATTAATAATTGCGTAATTTCTGTCTCTACTGATAACGCAAAAAGTATAATTAATAATTGCGTAATTTCTGTCTCTACTGATAACGCAAAAAGTATAATTAATAATTGCGTAATTTCTGTCTCTACTGATAACGCAAAAAGTATAATTAATAATTGCGTAATTTCTGTCTCTACTGATAACGCAAAAAGTATAATTAATAATTGCGTAATTTCTGTCTCTACTGATAACGCAAAAAGTATAATTAATAATTGCGTAATTTCTGTCTCTACTGATAACGCAAAAAGTATAATTAATAATTGCGTAATTTCTGTCTCTACTGATAACGCAAAAAAGTATAATTAATAATTGCGTAATTTCTGTCTCTACTGATAACGCAAAATGTATAATTAATTGCGCAATTTTTTGTCTCGACTGATAACGCAAAAAGTCTAATTAGTAATTGCATAATTTCTTGTCTAGACTGATAACGCAAAAAAAAGATAATTAATAATTACTGTATTTTTGTCTCGACTGATAACGCAAAAAAGATAATAATAATTGCGTAATTTCTGTTAAGGATGATAACGCAAAAAAAGACAATTAGTAATAGCGTAATTTTTGTCTCGACTGATAACGCAAAAAGGATAATCAGTAATTGAATCATTGTCTCGACTGATATCTCAAAAATTATAATTAATAATTGCGTAATTTTTTGTCTCTGCTGATAACGCAAGATAATAATTAATAATTGCGTAATTAAGACGTATGACGATAAAGCTACTTACTGATAAGCAGTTCCCTTTCATTTAGAAATATCTATTAATAAGGCAATATTATAGATGATAAAAACATTGTTTATTACCTCCGTAAACGAAGTTGGAAGGAGGTTATTTTTACCCTCTGTTTGTGAGTTAGTGTGTGTGTGTGTGTGTGTTTGTGAACAGACTCCTTACCACAATTTTAATCGTAGAGTAAGGAAACTTGCAGGGATCAACTGTCATGTAAAATGCTGGGAATGATCAATTTTTGGAAAGGTCAGGTCAAAGGTCAAGGTCAAAGATGAAGGTCAAGGTCAAGCAAAATGTCCAATTCACGTAATCAGCCATAAATTTGGATATCGTTGTCACAGAGACTTCAAACTTGGTTAATATCTCTCCACCTTTTATTACTCGACCTTGACCTTTGACCTTAACATGCATCAATTGGCGTGGATTTTCACACTCATATATGAACCAAGTTTGAGGTCTCTGTGACAATTATGTCCAAACTTATGGCTGATTACGTGAATTGGACATTTTGCCTGACCTTGACCTGTATCTTTGACCTTGACCTTTGACCATGACCTTCCAAAATTTAATCATTTCCAGCCTTTTAAGTAATATTTAATCCCTGCAAGTTTCATTACTCTACGATTAAAATTGTGCCCTGGAAGCTGTTCATAAACAAACACACACACACACTATCAGGAGGTAAAAAATAACCTTCTTCCAACTTCGTTGGCGGAGATAGTAAGTACTTGTCTATACATAAGATTATATTCAAGGGGATAATTTATTCCTTTAAAGGTCTTATCACAACTTATCAGTACAATGGAACTTACTAACGATTAAAGTTCAAGAATAATAAATAAAACAAACTTATAAAACTTTAGAGTAGCTGGCTATATATCACAAGTGTAACCGAGCAGTCAAAAATGACGTCTAAATACACATGCAAATTCAACTTTTCCCACCCCTCGCCATTACTTAACTATAACCCGTTGGTTAGGCAATTTGTCAGAAAGTGTGGTTTCCGAGTGTGCCTATCTGGGAAGCACCTCTACCCAGAATATATATATATATATATATATATACATATCTTATATACATATTTATTTATGTATGTATGTATATATATATCTATACTGTGTGTATATATATATATATATATATATATATATATATATATATATATATATATATATACATATATATATATATACTGTATATATATACATATATATATATATATATATATGTGTATATATGTATATATAT
>NC_090725.1:332790946-332813446 GCF_036898095.1 Palaemon carinicauda
CATTTGATTTCACAGAGATCATTATATCATCGTTGCATGCAGAATGCACGGGTGCTTGCATGCACTAATGACGAATGAATTCACGTCATAATTGCCTCGGCCCTTATAATTAATCGGCTTTGTCTCATTGTATCGTAATGACAGTAATTGTCGCGAATTAAGGACTTGCTGAACGCAGCCAAACGTAACTAAAAATAACTCCAATGAAAACCTGGACATAAAATTGCCTAAATTAAGTATCCAAATTTAGATTGAGAAAATGTAGCAATTTATATGGATGGAGAATACCTCATCAATTTAAGATTTGCAGATGATATAGTTGTGTTTAGTGAATCAAGGGAGGAATTACAAAAGGTGATGGAAGATTTGAATAAAGCAAAAGTGTAGGACTGAAAATGAATAGGAGTAACACTATGATAATATTCAATGGAAAAGCAGAGAGACAACAAATATGAGTAATGGACGAACCTCTAGAGATTTTTAATGAATATACGTACTTAGGACAGACAGTAAGTGTTTCCCCATTACACGAGATCGAAATTAAAAGAACGATTAGAGAATAAGAGCTTTTGGTAAACAAAATGAAATTATGAAAGGTAAAATGCCACGTTCTCTAAAAAAAAAAAATATATATATATATATATATATCATCAGACGGTTCTACCAGTATTAACTTATGCTTCAGAAACTTGCAGCTTTACTATAGCCTGGGTGGTGAGGGGTTTGGGCGCTACTACCCTATTTGGAAAAGCAGGATGCTATAAGCCCAGGGGCTCCAACATGGAAAATAACCCAGTGAGGAAAAGAAACAAGGGAAACAAGAGGAAGTGAAATAAGAAGGAATAGTGTACCCTCAAGCAAGTGAACTAACCTAAGACAGAGGAATACCATGGTACTGAGGTTATGGTGCTACCCAAGATTAGAGAACAATGATTTGATTTAGGAGTGTCCTTCTCCAAGAAGAGCTGCTTACCATAGCTAAAGAGTCTCTTCTACCCTTACTAAGAGGAAAGTAGCCACTGAAAAATGACAGCGCAGTAGTTAACCCCTTGAGTGAAGAAGAATTGTTTGGTAATCTCAGTATTGTCAGGTGTATTAAGACAGAGGAAAATATGTAAAGAATAGTCCAGACTATTCAGTGTATGTGAAGACAAAATGAAACATAACCAGAAAGAGAGATCCAATGTAGTACTGTCTGGCTTGTCAAAGGACCCCATAACTCTCTCACATCTGATCAAATTCTGTAAGACACTATACACGACCCCAAACCTTCTAAGGGATTTTGTATAACCATACTATTACGTAAAAAAAAATATATATGAAACCCTTGTGACGTAAGCAAAATCCCACCTAAATTATAAATTACAATTTAAAAAATTTAATCTAAAACTGAAGTGATAAAAAAGATTATGGATAATCTTCCTATTATGTAAAAAAATATATGAAACCCTAATGACGTTAAAATAAATCTAATTTTTCAACCCAAATTATCATAAAATACATATAATTTTTTTCATCCAAAATTAAACTAATAAAAGTGTTGAATTGAATTATCCATTTTGCATGCCTCATTTATATGAAATGACTTCGCAATATTCAACACCTGTTATGTTTTCTCTTCCCCAGAGAGTTGGAGCGAATGACTCTGGGAATGAAGAAGGACTGGTTGGTGATGACAGTCACTGGATGAGATTGAACGCTCCTCTGTATCCAGTGGTGAGAATTATTTCTAAAATGCTTTTCCCGCTCCCCTGTACCCAGTGGTGATAATAAATAAAATGATTTTCCCGCTCCCATGTACCCAGTGGTGATAATATTTCTAAAATGCTTTTCCCGCTCCCCATTACCCAGTTGTGATATTTCTAAAATGCTTTTCACGCTTCCCTGTACCTGGTGGTGATAATATTTCCAAACTGCTTTTCACGCTCCCCTGTACCCAGTAGTGATATTTCCAAAATGCTTTTCCCGCTCCCCTGTTCCAGTGATAATATTTCTAAAATACTTTTCACGCTCCCCTGTACCTGGTGGTGATATTTCCAAAATACTTTTCACGCTCCCCTGTACCGGGTGGTGATATTTCTAAAAGGCTTTTCCCGCTCCCCTGTACCCAGTGGTGATAATTACTAAAATGATTTTCCCGCTCCCATGTACCCAGTAGTGATAATATTTCTAAAAGGCTTTTCCCGCTCCCCTGTACCCAGTAGTGATAATATTTCTCAAATGGTTTTCAGGCTCCCTTGTACCCAGTGGTGATATTTCCAAACTGCTTTTCCTGCTCCCCTGTACCCAGTGGTGATATTTCTAAAACGCTTTTCCCACCGCTCCCCTATATCGGGTGGTGATATTTCTAAAATGCTTTTCCCGCTCCCCTGTACCGGGTGGTGGTATTTCCAAAATACTTTTCACGCTCCCCTGTACCGGGTGGTGATATTTCCAAAATGCTTTTTCCGCTCCCCTATACCCAGTGGTGATAATATTTCTAAAATGCTTTTCACGCTCCCCTATTCCCAGTGGTGATAATATTTCTAAAATGCTTTTCACGCTCCCCTGTTCCCAGTGGTGATATTTCTAAAATGCTTTTCACGCTCCCCTGTTCCCAGTGGTGATAATATTTCTAAAATGCTTTTCACGCTCCCCTGTACCCAGTGATGATAATATTTCAAAATACTTTTCCCACTCCCTGTACCCAGTGGTGATAATATTTATGAAATGCTTTTCCCACTCCCTGTACCCAGTAGTGATATTTATAAATACTTTTTTTTACGCTTCCCTGTCCCCAGTGGTGGAAATATTTCCAAGTTGCTTTTCACGCTCCCCTGTACCCAGTGGTGATAATATTTCAAAATACTTTTTACGCTCCCCTGTACCCAGTGGTGAGAATTATTTCCAAAATACACTATATATGGTCTGGCTACATGTGTGCTTTTAAACTGTAGTGATAAAATACTTGCGTCTTCGTTTTTGATGCGGGAGAAAAACTCGAATACCGTAGATTTTAGTTTAAATCGAAATATTCTACCCAATTCTTTAACTTTAAAACTTTCAGGCATGGTTTCCCTGATATTAACAGCTTCTGGCTACTGTATTCTAGTGTTTGTTTGTTCGAACTTGTTTCAAATCAAATTGAAGCTCATGTCCAAAAGGTCCAAGTGATAAATATGGGTTGTTCTAACTTTCTTTTAAATCAAATTAAAGCTTACGTCCAAAATGTCCAAGTAATTAATATTGCCTGTATGAACTTCGTTTTTAAATCAAATTCAAGCCTACGTCCAAATAATAAATACTGGTTGATCGAACATGTTTTAAGATCAAACTGAAGTTTACGTCCAAAATATCAAAGTAATAAATATTGGTTGTTCGAACATGATTTAAAATCAAATTGAAGCTTACGTCCAATATGTCCAAGTAATAAATATCGGCTGTACCAACTTGTTTTTAAATTAAAGTGAAGCTTACGTCCAAATTATCCAAGTAATAAATATCGGCTGTACAAACTTGTTTTTAATCATATTGAAGCTTACGTCCAAAATGTCCAAGTAATAAATATCGGCTGTATCAACTTGTTTTTAAATCAAAGTGAAGCTTACGTCCAAAATGTCCAAGTAATAAATATCGGCTGTACAAACTTGTTTTTAAATCAAACTGAAGCTTACGTCCAAAATGTCCAAGTAATAAATATCGGCTGTACAAACTTGCTTTTAAATCAAACTGAAGCTTACGTCTAAAATGCCCAAGTAGTAAATATTGGTTGTTCAAACTTGCTTAAATCAAATTGAAGCTTCCGTCCAAAATATCGTAGTAGTATATATTAGTTATTCAAACTTGCTTGAATCAAACTGAAGCTTCCGTCCAAAATATCCAAGTAATAAATATTGATTGTTATAACTGGCTTTTAAATCAAATTGAGTCTGGTTTCAAAATTATACAAGCCGACTAAATAGAAAACTTGGATGTGTGCTAAATTATTCTCTTTCTATCCTACAGACTTCAAGAGACTTGACGTCCGTCAGCTCATCCATAGTAAGAGCATCCTTTACAGAATCTTATGCAGCTGCCGCAGCAGCAGCGGCAGGCGTTCTACCATCCACAGCGGCAGCGGCTGCCGCAGCCGCAGCGGCATACCTCCACCCACATCCTTACCTACACAAACCAGAAGCACACTTCCTCTTTCCTGGAGCCAGTAAGGATTTTTTCAAGTTATTCAGTTTTCTTACGTTTAAAAAGAAGGAATATTGATACTAGAGTATTTAAAAAAGTAAATATATACTTATATTCATACCTTATTGTACTATAAATTTCTTTCAGTAATTCTTTTGAATCAAAATCTACTTTTTTTTTAGTGGTATTTCTAAAAATATTCTGAGACGCAAACTGAAAGACATACAAGCATTGTTTGTTTCCCCAAAACGCTCCATTATTAATTAGATCATCATGGCAATTTGCACTTCTTATGAAAATAAAATAAAAAAAAAAATCGTAGATACTCCTGTGTTTGAAAATATGTAAAATATTGAAAAATCTGCTTGAGAGTACTTTATCCAATCACCCTTAGGTGCTTTACAATACAATAACGAAAAGCTTTTCATAATATAATTTTTCTACCACTCAGGCCTTGGTTTTGGTAGTCTATTTGGTGGGAGCGAAGGTGCACTAAAGGCCTGTCGACGTCGCAAAGCTCGTACTGTCTTCAGTGACCACCAGCTAGGGGGTCTTGAGAAAAGATTTGCTGCCCAACGGTATCTCTCCACACCCGAAAGAGTCGAGCTTGCTACTGCCCTCAATCTATCAGAGACGCAGGTAAGAAAAACTCTGAAACACAAGTAAGCTATAGAAAGACCTTGAGATACAGGTGCGCCAAAGAGAGATTGTGGAACACAGGTAAGTAAACAAGACAATATTAATCATGAGACGCCGCAGAGAAAAAAAGCGTGCGGAGTAAAAACTGAAACACATGTAAGCTATACAGAGATCTTGAGGTACTTATGTACCTAAGAGAGACTGTTGGACACAGTAAGTAAACGAGACAATATTAACCATGAGACGCTGCAGAGAAAAGTGAGTGTGGGTAAGAAAGACTCAGAAACACAAGTGAGCTATAGATATACCCTAATGTACAGGTGCACCAAAGAGATTGTGGGATGCAGGTAAGTAAATAAGACAATATTAATCATGACATGCTGCAGAGAAAAGTGCACGTGGGTAAGAAAATTTCTGAAAGACAAGAAAGCTATAGGGGGACCTTGAAGTACAGTGCACCAAAGAGACTGTAGGATACAGGTACATGAACAAGACAATATTAACCATGAGACACTTCAGATAAAAGTGCACGAGGGTAACAAAAACTCAAGTAAGCTACAGAGAGACCTTGAGGTACAGGTGTACCAAAGAGAGACTGGGGAACACAGGTAAGTGAACAAGACAATATTAACCATGAGACACAATTACACTGCAGAAGAAAGTGTGCGAAAGTCTAGAAACTGTAGATAATGGGTCACAAGTCAACCATAGAGGTCTTGTGTAAAATAAAGCTGTCAAGGACCACGACATACAACAATGGGACGGAAAAGACAGGAAAGCTGAAGTGTAAATGCTGAGTAAACTGAAAAGAGGACGCTATCAAGTGAAATTGATAAGTAATACTGAGATGCAGATGACTCGACTAAGAAATGACGACTTAAAAAATCTGAATGAACAGACTAGACATGAGATACCAACAAGATTAAAAAAGAACCTTATTACCTTTGCCAACTTCGTTGTGGAGGTTACGTTTTGAAAAGCGTTGTGTATTTATTTGTTTGTATGTCTGTGTTTTTGTGATTCGCTTAACTCAAAAACCATTTGAACAAATCTCATGAAATTTGGTGGGGTGATTGGCCATGATCCAAGGACAATTTGATCAGACTTTGGGAGGGATTGGGTCAAAAGTCAAGGCCAAGGTCACAAAAATGTCAAAAGCATCTTTTTGCCATATATTTGCCAATTTTTATCCGATTTACATGAAACTAGTGCCAAACTGCGCATAATTTACTTGTCGATCGTGTAATATGCAACATGATATAGGCGAAGGTATTCACTCTACTGAATGCTCATTCTAGTTCTATTTTGTTATGACTTAATTGGTATTCTATCAGACAACAGATACTAAAATGCACTAAAAGTTCTTTCTCTCTTCGACCAACAGGTGAAGACGTGGTTTCAAAACCGTAGGATGAAGCACAAAAAGCAACTGCGGAAGCACACTGAGGACAAAACACCAGGTAGCAGTAGTAGCAGCAGTAGCAGCAGCGGAAGCGAGGGAGAAGCACACTTAGCAGGCCAAGCACAGCAGGCTCATGGCCAACAGCAGCTATCTCGATCCATGTGTCCGTCTTCGCCAATGACCGGAGGTACGATGCGTAAAATATTTTCACATGTTTACATCTTGTTTACATTATCTTGATTCGCCTTTGTATTGTACCACGCCAAACCATTGAAGCGTTCTTTCATTAACATTAACTAAGTCAGAATTGTCCAAATTAGGAGATAGTGGGCATGATTGGAGAGTATATTTGACGGTGAATTTAGGGGTAGACTCGGGCACGCTATTCTATCTTATTTCTCTTCCTCTTCTTTTGTTAAAGTTTTTATAGTTTATATGAGATATTTATTTTAATGTTACTCTTCTTAAAATATTTCATTTCCGTTGTTTCCTTTCCTTATTGGGCTATTTTCCCTTTTGGAGCCCCCGGGCTTTTAGCATCCTGCTTTTCCAACTAGGGTTGTAGCTATGGAGGTAATAATAACAATAATTAAAACCATCACCGTTTTCTCTTTCAGTTGCGTCTCCATGCACCACGACGACAGCCCGGGACAGCGACATCTCCCATTCTGATTACGAAGACGAAATAGATATCGTGGGCGTACCTGCTGATCTGAGACATGGCCACGCTGCTCACGCTCACTCACAGCCTCCCCATTAGGTTACTAGACATCACAGCCTCCCCATTAGGTTACTAGACATCCCTTCTTTTAGATGATATATGTACTATACTCTATTTTCTTTTTAATGAGGCGCATTTGAACATACTCGCAAGGGTGACCTTTTAGCTCGGAAAAGTTTCCTACTAGCTGATTGGTTGGATAAAGTAATTCTAACCAATTAGCTAGTTGGAAACTTTTCCGAGCTAAAAGGGCACAGTTTCCTACTACCTGATTGGTTGGGCAAAATGATTTTAACCAATCAGCTAGTTGGAAAATTTTCCGAGCTAAAAGGGTACAGTTTAATACTAGCTGATTTATTGGACAAAACAATTCTAACCAATCAGCTAGTTGGAAACTTTTCACAGCTAAAAGAGCTCAGTTTCCTACTAGCTGACTGATTGGACAAAATCATTCTAACCAATCAGCTAGTTGGATACTTTTCCGAGCTAAAAGGACACAGTTTCCTACTATCTGATTGGTTGGACAAAATCATTCTAACCAATCAGGTAGTTGGATACTTTTCCGAGCTAAAAGGACACAGTTTCCTACTATCTGATTGGTTGGACAAAATAATCCTAATCAATCAGCTGGTAGGAAACTTTTCCGAGCTAAAAATACACAGTTTCCTACTAGGTGATTGGTTGGACATAAAAATTCTAACCAATCAGCTAGTTGGAAACTTTTCCGAGCTAAAAGGGCACCCCTGCGACTCAGAGCAAATGCGCCTCAATAATGAAAATTGAGTAGTTCGAACTCGTTGGAACGAGGTGGTCTCCTATGCGTGTAAATACAATGTACCTTTGTAACACGTTCCACCTTCAATTCATCAAGGTATAAACAATTTGCCTCTTATGTCTCTAGTCATCGGTGCATTCTTCTGGCGTTATTGCACAGCCCCTACTGTCCAACCTTTTTCATCCATTCCATATAATTAAGGTATTCTATAGGATTAACCAAATATAAAAAAATTACCTTATTTCTTATTTCAATATATTTTGAACCTTTTTTTTTAAGAATAATTTTGAGTTTTTATATGCACTTGCATCAGATATTTGCCTAATTTCAATATATTCTGAATCTGATTTTTTATAAGTTCAAGCGTTCAATAGTTCCACCTGCTCTACAGGGTAAGTAAATACTCAGTAAATACCTCCCTAAATACTCATCCCAGTAACTTTGTACACTCAGAGGTGTCTTATTGTACACAGATATTGAAAAAAAAAGTGTTCATGCGTGAATCATTGTGTGTACCTACACAAACTGTAGGTGTAGAATATATGTATGTCATATGTACAGTCACTTATATAAGTTGATGGATGTCCGGGTGTTTTAGAGAGATCTCCATTTCACCCCTTTCTGGACGACAGGTGTCTGGGAGTGCGAAAACGGTCCACTGTATAGTTGAATATATGACTGGTCTCGCGCTCCCAGATACTTGTCGTCCAGAAAGATGTGGAGTATAAATCGCTCTCAAACACCCGGACATCCATAAACTTATATGAGTGACTGTACCTACGCTTCTGAGGGCAAATATCTCAAGTTATTTCTTATACCGTTATATGATTGTTACTTTTGGTATTGTAGTAATACCATAAGGGCATTACCCTTAGTAACTTATACCAAGCACAGAACATAAACAAGTATTGCTTCCATTACAAAGTAATTTTGTTTCCCATACAAAAGCAGTAATTAATTTCATGAGCTAATATGATCAAGTACTTCATAGAAAATCTTGCTTTTGACGCTAAATTAAAGAAACCAATTTAAATAAATGATAATAATTGGGTAAAATTTGCTCTTGAAAACTTAAAAACTTCTGAATGGTAAAAATGTTATCTTTATAAATTCACATTCCTCGTCTACGTAAACCCAAGCGTGTCTACATACTGCACGAACACAAATGAATATTGAATGATGAATGTACAATATGTATGGGTGTATAGTTTTAGATGTATTTATGTCACACGGTACAGTTGGCACCACCTTTTCCTAGTTCATGCGCTCCAGTTTATGGGAACATTGAACTTTTATGAGAATCATTAAGCAAATTATTTAATTTCTCTGGACTTATACCTTGTCTGTGCTCAATGTACCCCCACCTTACAAAGAAAAACTGAATTTTTATTCCGTGATATAAGGTAAAAAGATTCTTTGAAAGCCATTAAATAATATATAAGCTAATACATAACTAAATATTCCATATGGTAAAGATAATGGACTGAGAATATACGGTAATTGTAGATAAATTGATAAACTAATTACGTTTTCACGCTTTTCGAAAAGAAAATTAAAGGAAAATATATAAATTGTAGCTGAATTGATAAACTGATTATGTTTAACAGATAACGTTTTCACGCTTTTTAAAAAGAAAATTAAAGGAAACTGTACAAATTGTAGTTAAATTGACAAACTGTTTATGTTTTCACGCTTTTCGACAAGAAAATTAAAGGAAAACTTATAGTATTCAGCCTTCCTCATAAATAAAAATAAGTATAAATGATAACCTTTTTAATGAAGGGATTAAATTTCGGAAAATAGTTGCTTGAAAAACTCGACACAGCGACAAGCAAGTAAAACTGTTTGATGATAAACAAAAAATTTCACCTGTCTCTTAAACGATTTTTTTCATTCGATGAGACGACTGAAGCCCTGTCCACACGATCGAGCATGCCTGACGGGCAAACAGTGATACCAGACCACAATATTTAATAAGAATGAGGGTTAATGACGTCAGAAGCGGGAAAACCACAGACAGGGATATGGCATCATACAGTGTTGCCAGATCCCTGCCTTTAGTTTACCCACTTCTGACGTCATCAACCCTCATTTTCACTAACTATTGTGGCCTGGTATCACTGTTTGCCCGTTGGGCATGCTCGATCGTGTGGACAGGGCTTAAAAATTTCCCGAAATAGACATAAAAGTCATCAAAGTTAATCTGATTAATGTAACCAATGATTCTGGGGATTTTAAGATCAAGAATTTCCCGAAATAAGTATAAAAGTCATCACTGTTAATAAATTAATAATTCTGGGGTTTTAAATTTTTTAATAATGCTATAGAAGGTCTCCAACTTACAAACATTCTATTTACAAACAATCAGAGATACAAACACAAGTCCAAAAAAAATAAATACTGTAAAAAAACACATCATATCATTTAATACAGTTAGGAAACGGATATTTGTAATAACCTGTTATGTATTTCATATGGAACTCGAATATTTGTCGACTTTAATAGCTGGAAATTATAAGCATGGGGATCAGGCGAGGCCAAAAGCTAGCAAAATTCGACTTACGAACAGTTCTTTCTTTAAACTTATCAAGTTTGTAAGTCGGGGATCTTCTGTATTCTATAACCAACAACCTTTAATTACAATCTCTTATCTGGGATAACGAAGCAAGACCCTCAAAGTTGTAACCCTTTTGGGGTTGTGGTGTAACCCTGACCGGAGTTTGAGTCCCGCTCAACCTCGATAGTTTCTTTGGTCGCTGCAACCTCACCATCCTTGTGAGCTAAGGATGGGGGATTTGAGGGAGCCTACAGGTTTATCTTGTCTGACCTTCCTTGGTCCTAGCTTGGATGAAGAGGGGACTTGGGTGCTGATTATATGTATATATGGTCAGTCTCTAGGGCATTGTCCTGCTTGATAGGACAATGTCACTGTCCCTAGCCTCTGCCATTCACGAGTGGCCTTTCAACTCTACCTGCCGAGTCATCAGCAGCCAATGCCTGGCCCTCCTTGGTCCTAGCTTGGATGGAGAGGGAACTTGGGCGCTGATCAAATGTATATATGATCAGTCTCTAGGGTATTGTCCTGCTTGATAGGGCAATGTCACTGTCCCTTACCCCTGCCATTCATGCGTGACCTTTACACCCTTCAGAAAAATATGACCGTCGTGTCGATTAAATTAAAATTAAAAATAATTAAATAAAAAAAATAATCAAAAGTAATTATCGATTACATTTAATCATTATTGTAATGTTTATATAATAATTAAGTCGTTGACGCTTTCCTCGTACCTGAAAATGAAAAGTACTCTTATTTCGACTTTAATTCAAATCTTATCCTCAACGAAAGGCTCTGTGTATACACGATTTTTTTTTATTTACACATGTTAAGGTAATTTGCATATTGTTTGTGAAGAAAATAATTACATTCTCTTTCATTTACATCTGTTCAAGTTATTTACGTTATATTGTCTGTAATGAAATTAATTACATTTTCTTTTTTACAGCAGTTTAAGTTATTTGCGTTATATTGTCTGTAATTAAATTAATTCCATTTTTTCATCTACATCTGTTCAAGTAATTAGCGCTGTGTAATATTTGTAAAAAAAACTAATTACATTTTTTCATTTACAGCTGTTAAAGTAATTTGCATTATGTATTGTTTGTAAAGAAACTAATTAAATTTTTTCATTTACCTTTTTTTAAGTAATTTGCGTAGTGTATTGTTTGTAAAGAAATTAATTCATTTACATCTGTTTAGGTAATTTGCGTTATATTGTTTGTAAAGTAATTTATTACATATTTCATTTACATCTGTTTAGGTAACTTACGCATATTGTTTGTAGAGAAATTATTTAATTTTTTTCATTTACATCTGTTCAAGTAACTTACCTAGTGGATTGTTTGTAAAGAAATTAATTATTTTTTTTATTTACATCTGTTTAAGTAATTTGCGTAGTGTATTATTTGGAAAGAAATAAAATAAAATAAATTTCATTTACATCTGTTAGAGTAATTTGCATAATGTATTGTTTGTAAAGAAATTAATTAAATTTTTTATTTACATTTGTTCAAGTAATTTGCGTAGTGTATTGTTTGTAAAGAAATTAATTATTTTTTTTCATTTACATCTGTTTAAGTAATGTGCGTAGTGTATTATTTAGGTAATTCGCTATTGTTTTTAAAGAAATTTATAAGATCGGTTTGAGCCGGATGTATCTGCTGTTTGTATAAAGAATTCTCCTTGACCAACAACTAACTTTGAAAACAGTGGTTCCCAAGGGGAGCGGCGGCGCCCCCCCCCCCCCCCCCCCCCCGCAATTGATAGGGGGCGAGATTGGGGGCGACAGGTTAAAGGTTAAAAAAGTCCCTGGTTTCCGTTCAAGTTTCATCAGAATAGATACTCACCAGAACGTTAGCCGGGCAAGCCCAACACCCCCACTGTGGTGCCCAACCATAGCAGTATCCTCATCAGTAAACAACTTGAACTCACAATCCCGGGCTGGGATCGATCTACCACCCTGTGATTGCTAGGCAAACACATTGCTATTGTACTAGCCAGGATGCTTGTAATTAAGAACTTTTAATCAATAAATAACTTACTTTTTATTGGTTACAAAATATTAATGACAAATCATGAAAAACTTTAAAGCAAATTAACTCGTATACAGTTATATAATAAAATTAACTTTAGAAATATAAGTGAGAAAAGCACTCTGAGTGCACACCTCCACCACGGCAGCTTATTTCTCAAAACCAGCTTGACTTTCCCAGAATCAATTTAGACCGTAGACGTATTCGAAGCCTGTGTGGCAACCATGTACGAATTAGGGGTTAATGTTTGGGTTAATTTGATCGACCTTTCGCTCGACCTTGACACTGACCTTTGACCTAGGACTTCCAAAAGTTGAATCACTTCCACATCTCTAAATAACAATTAATCCCTGAATGTTTCACTAAACTATGAGTAAAATTGTGGCCAGGAGGTTGTTCACAAACAAACAAACGGGGGCGAAAACATAACCTCCTACCAACTTCGTTGACGGAGGTAATAAATGCATAGCTCTGTTATGTGTTTTTTGTGTATCAAGGGGGATAAGGTCCAAGGACCCCAACTGGAAACCTGGTGGGGGAGGGGGCAGCCAGAAAAAAAATCTTTGGGAATCACTGATTCAAACCATATGTATCTCATTTCTAGATAAAAAGGTTATAGGGTGTTTTTTTAATGTTATATCCTACCATAGCCTAGTCATCTCCCTGTGATTTTTGAGTAGATTTCAACCTGAACAAATACATTGTTTTGTAAATAATGTACATAATTTATGTTATCTTTTCGGATATTAATAAAAACAAACTATGAATTATTGAAGTTTTATTGATAACCTTTTGAGTTCTTATTATTTCATTTTGTTATATTTATAATCACTTCCAGTTTTCATCGCTATGTTCGCGTTGATCAATGTCCTAAATATCTACTATAGTCGCCGTAAGGGTTCCGGGTGAAACAAGCCACACCCTATGATGACGTCATAGCCAATCACACTGTCTCCCCGGTAGCTGCAAAGATTCCGGGCGAAATAAGCCAATCACATGGTTTGCCACGTTAGCAGCAGTCACAATACATCCCCTTACAAATTTCAAACTATAATATCTTATCACTTTAAGGCGATGCTTTGTGACCACTGTTAACGTGGGAGACCTACTGATTGGCTATGATGTCATCAGGGGGCGGAGCTTATTTTGCCAAGAGTCTCTGAAGCTGTTTATTTTTCCCGGAATCTCTGCGGCGACTATAGTTTTGAATTTCTAAAAGTGATCGTGGAAGTTTACGCTTATTACGAAAAATATGATAGGCAAAAATCATTAAAATAGACATATGTATTTACATAGAGGTTTTAAATTTTCAAGTCATAAATTAAACCCCTAAACGGACAATGAAATACAAGCAATGGATTTCCATTTTTAACTTATTTTATTTTGCCTTGTATTGGGTATATGATTTAATAAAATTCTTAATTTATACCAAAAAGCGATCCAAATTCTTAGTATTTGTCTATTGCAAATATACTTTACTAGAACTAATATATAGTCTTTTTTATTCACGTATTTAATGTTTCATTGGATTAGTCTATTCCAAATATACTTTATTAGGACTAATATAGTCTTTTTTATTCGTGCATTTAATATTTCATTACACCACATTTAAAAATACGTCTAAACACAATCTTTTGACAAACAAGAAGTTTTATAAAACATCCTTAACACCAACTATTATTAAATCATTCTCCGAGAAAAGGTTTTTAAATTTCTATATATAAAAAACAAACAAAAAATATAAAAAAAAAATACTCCAAGATTGCCCCTTAATAGGACACTTCAAAATCAAACCATTGTTCTCTTGTCTTGGGTAGAGCCAGAGACTCTATACCATGGTCTTCCACTATCTTGGAATAGAGTTTTCTTGCTTGGGTACACACACGTATACAGTATATATATATATATATATATATATATATATATATATATGTATATATATATACATAGAGAGAGAGAGAGAGAGAGAGAGAGAGAGAGAGAGAGAGAGAGAGAGAGAGAGAGAGAGAGAGAGAGAGAGAGAGAGAGAGAGAGAGAGAGAGAGAGAGAGAGAGAGAGAGAGAGAGAGAGAATTCTGCTATTTGTAATAATATTAAAGTCATTACCTATTTGGGTTAAAGTTTGCCGGTGACCAGCATACTTAAATATAAATATATATATATATATATATATATATATATATATATATATATATATGCATATATATATATATATATATATATATATATATATGCATATATATATATACATATATACATTTATAAATATATATATATAATATATATATATATATATATATATATATATATATATATATATATATATATATACAGTATATATATTGTGAAGTAGATATAACATTATATAACACCCGCAGAAGTAAAATTCATATCATGAAACGCAAAACGGAAACGTTCACAACAATATCAATATACAGTTATTGCAAAACTAGAAAACTATCATCTTTTTCTCAGTAATATTTTCAATCCGTCTTTCCCTGCTGGTTGAAGTGGTAAGCAGCTGTTGACTTTCACCGTTCGACTACTGAGACTCTAAGAACTGTGCTGCTAAAAATATACTTCTTCCCTAACGTTATCCCTACATTACTGGTCCGGTGGCCTGATGTGACCTCTCCAATGCCTTCTATCAAAGGCATCCTCTTCTCTCCATATCATCCTTCACCTGACCTTGCCATCTTCTTTCCCACCGTTATCCCTACATTAAGGGGTCGATTGCCTGATGTGACCTCTCCAATGCCTTCTATCAAAGGCATCCTCTTTCCAACAAACCTCTTCTCTCCATATCATCCTTCACCTGATCTTGCCATCTTCTTCTTCTTCTTCTACTTCTTCCCCACCGTTATCCCTACATTAAGGGGTCGGTTGCTTGTTGCGTCATCGCCAATGCCTTCGATGAAAAACTTCTTTCCATATCATCCTTCACCTTATCTCTTCATCATCTTCTTTCCCACTGTTATCCCTACATTAAGGGGTCGGTTGCCTGATGCGACCTCTCCAATGTCTTCTATCAAAGGCATCCTCTTCTCTCCATATCGTCCTTCACCTGACCTCGCCATCTTCTTCCCGACTGTTATCCCTACATTAAGGGGTTGGTTACCTGATGCGCCCTCTCCAATACCTTCTATCAAAGGCATCCTCTTTCCACCAAACCTCTTCTCTCCATATCATCCTTCACCTGATCTTGCCATCTTCTTCTTTCCCTCCGTTATCCCTACATTAAAAGGGGTCGGTTGCCTGTTGCGCCCTCTCCAATGCCTTCTATCAAAGGCATCCTCTTCCACTAAGCCTCTTCTCTCCATATCATCCTTCACCTGATCTTGCCATCTTTTTCTTCTTCTTCTTCCCCACCGGTATCCTTACATTAAGGGGTCGGTTGCCTGATGCGCCCTCTCCAATGCCTTTTATCAATGGCATCCTCTTCCACTAAGGCTCTTTTCCCCATATCATCCTTCACCTGATTTTGCCATCTTCTTCTTCTTCCCCACAGTTACCCCTACATTAAGGGGTCAGTTGCCTGATGTGACCTCTCCAATACCTTCTATCAAAGACATCCTCTTCCAACAAACCTCTTCTCTCCATATCATCCTTCACCTTACCTCGCCATCTTCTTCTTCTTCTTCTTCTTCTTCTTCTTCTTCCCCACAGTTATCCCTACATTAAAAGGGGTCAGTTGCCTGATGCGCCCTCTCCAATGCCTTCTATCAAAAGCATCCTCTTCCAACAAACCTCTTCTCTCCATATCATCCTTCACCTTATCTCGCCATCTAATTCTATGCCTCCATCTTGACCGCCTCATCTATATCAATCAAATAAATTTGGAATGAACTATTGTTAAATATACCCTAAATCACCAAATGTCTTCTACTAAGATATACCATAGTTTCGGTTATGCTTTACATTAAAAAACTTTATTTTAGCATAAATTATGCTTCTTTTGTTTTTTTTTTTATTCTTAGTGTTTTTCAGTTGCGCAGTCTTCCTCCACTAATTGGGTATTTATTCTGATATTTTTCCCTATTGGAGCCCTTGGGCTTGTCCCATCTTGTTTTTCCAATTAGGGTTGTAGCTTGACTAGTAGTAGTAATAATAATAAAAATAATAATAATAATAAAAATAATAATAATAATAACAATAAAAATAATAATAATAATAATAATAATAATAATAATAATAATAATAATAATAATATCAGCTTATTTACATATGTTTAAACTTTTAGTAGTACCAGACACACACGTGCTGATGCTTCATAACTATTGCAACAACCCTTACACTCACCTATGAACAATAATAGCTCATCATTTTAGGCTCGTGTATCAATTAAACCACAGCATTCCAACTCACCTACAATCTAAAGATGAAAAAACACTCCCAGTAAAGATTTGTAAAAAGTTCCAAAGCTATAAAATGAATTCCATGTTAAAGAAAAAAAATAGCACTATTAAAAGTTTTCTTTTTCCATTTGATTTTAAAGATATTTTGTCTTTACAGCTTTTTAATTTCACGTCACAAAACACGTGGTTTTTTTCTACTTTTAGGGTTATTTCTTTGATGACATTATTGAAATTATTTAGGTTGATATCATTTAGATTCGAAATTGATATCCAGGATATATATATATATATGTATTGTATGTATATATATATATATATATATATATAGATAGATAGATAGATAGATAGATACAGATATATTGTCTATATATATATGTATATATACATTATATATATAATATATTATATGTATATGTATATACATATATATATATATATATATATCATATACTATATATATATATGTATATATATATATACATAAATATTATACTATATACATATATATATACACACACATATATACAGTATATATACACACACACACACATATATATATATATATATGTATATATATATATATATATGTATATATATACATATATACATACATACATATATATATATATATATATATTCGGTGAACGTGTAGGCAAAGAAAAAACGAGTAGTAACCAGAGAGGAATCCAAATGTATTACTGGCTGGCCATTCAAAGTATCCAATAACTCTCTAGCGGTAGTATCTCAACGGGTGAATAGAAATTCCATAATAACGCAGGACTCTCCACAAAAAATTAGCCAGTGCACACTATCAAAGGCTTTTCATAGCCCAGAAATACCACCAAAAGTGGATTTCTAAATTCTACGCTTTGCTGTACCACATGTCTCAAAATGAAAATTGGTTCAGGGCAACTTCTACCTTTTCTAAACCCTGCTTGTTCATCTCTCAGCTTTCATCAATCTTTCTCTCCAGTCTCTTTAGAATAAGCATATATATATTTTCATGACAGCTGACGTAAGCGAGAGTTTTGTTAGGGTTCAACTTCATGGCCAATAATTTGCACCATACACTAATTTTAGCTGGAACTCTATTCAGGGACTCATTAAGCATAGGAATACATTCTGGAGATGTAATAGATGCAAAGAGAGTAGCATCATCTGCATATGCAACGAGGTTGTTTTCTAGGCCAAACTACATACTATGCGCCTATAGTATAAAAAGTAATGGGCTAAAAAACTCTTATAAGATGTATACATATATATTTCTATATAATATATTTATATATATATATGTATATATACATATATATATATATATATATAGAGAGAGGAGAGAGAGAGAGAGAGAGAGAGAGAGAGAGATACATACATATAATACACACACACACATATAAATGTATATATATATATACATATATATATATATATATATAACATATATATACATATATATATATAAATATATATATACATATACTGTTTATATATAAATATACATATGTATTATAAGATGTATGTATACATATATATTTCTATATGATATATTTATGTGTGTATATATATATATATATATATAATACATATACATATGTATTATATATATGTGTATATATATATATATATATATATAAATGCATTATATAAAAATATATATGTACACATACATCCTTTTTTAGCCCATTACTTTTTATACTATAGGCGCATGGTATGTGGTTTGGCCTAGAAAACAAGCTCGTTGCATATGCAGATGATGCTACTCTCATCTCTCTTTACAGCCGATTGGTCTAAACTCTAAACAGTCTAACGTTTCCCCTTATTTCTAACGGTCATAGGTTCGAGTCCTTGGCCGGGCAGAATTATCTATCATTAAAGGAATTTACAACTCCAAGAGATTGAATAGTGATGAAAAACTAATAATAAATAAGAAGAGAAAATTGTTAAAAAAGACAATGATATCCAGTACCAGGATACGAACATAGGAAATTTCTCTCTCTCTCTCTCTCTCTCTCTCTCTCTCTCTCTCTCCTCTCTCTCTCTCTCTCTCCAACTGACATTATGAACCATATCATGTTATTATTATTCTCTCTCTCTCTCTCTCTCTCTCTCTCTCTCTCTCTCTCTCTCTCTCTCTCTTTTAAGACATTAAGAACCAAATCATCTAGGCTATTCTCTCTCTCTCACTCTCTCTCTCTCTCTCTCTCTCTCTCTCTCTCTCTCTCTCTCTCTCTCTCTCTCTCTCTAACATTATGAACCAAATCAGGTAGGCTATTATCTCTCTCTCTCTCTCTCTCTCTCTCCTCATCTCTCTCTCTCCTCTTCTCTCTCTCTCTCTCTCTCTCTCTCTCTCTCTCTCACTAATATTATGAACCAAATCATCTATAATATTCTCTCTCTCTCTCTCTCTCTCTCTCTCTCTCTCTCTCTCTCTCTCTCTCTCTCTCTCTCTCTCTCCTAACACTATGAACAAAATCATATAAGCTTCTCTCTCTCTCTCTCTCTCTCTCTCTCTCTCTCTCTCTCTAACTGACACTATGAACCAAATCATGTTATTATTCTCTCTCTCTCTCTCTCTCTCTCTCTCTCTCTCCTCTCTCTCTCTCTCTCTCTAACTGACACTATGAACCAAATCATATTATTCTCTCTCTCTCTCTCTCTCTCTAACTAACATTATGAACAAAATCATATAAGCTTCTCTCTCTCTCTCTCTCTCTCTTCTCTCTCTCTCTCTCTCTCTCTCTCTCTCTCTCTCTCTCTCTCCCATCTCCATCAGCTCTGGAACTCAACTTAATCAACCTCACCAGCAAGGAATTAAATTCATAAACTCAGCCAGTGACAACACAGCACAAAAGGGGAAATCTGATCGCTGGAAAGAATTCGGTTTCCAAAAGTTAGCTGTACATATTTGGAAGTTACTGAGCGTTAGACTTCCGCTATTAAATATATTAAAATGCGAGAGAGAGAGAGAGAGAGAGAGAGAGAGAGAGAGAGAGAGAGAGAGAGAGAGAGAGAGAGATGGAATATTGACAATCAGGAGGAGGTTTCATGAGAGAGAGAGAGAGAGAGAGAGAGAGAGAGAGTAATAATAATAATAATAATACTTTATTTCCAAATAAATGCATTGGGTATTATACATTATTTATAAAGCAACATACAGAATAGTGATTACTGATATTGTGATTACTTTAAAATCTAACATTTACATGAGAGATGATTCCACATAAATCTTTTGACTATCGACTAAAATACATTTGGTCCACTACTTGCATTAGTATGACTTTAAAGTAGAGATAAAATAACTTAAAATGGTAAAACTCATTAAAATTCTATACTCTATGCAAAATTACAGTAGCCCCCATAAAACATTAAAAACTGATATTTACAAGTACATTAAAACCAATCCACAAATATGTAACTAAAATCTTGTAGAAAACATATATTTCCTGAGATTTGCTTTAAAAGTGTGTATATTCGATGTTGTTTTCAATGAATCAGGTAGGGTATTCCACATCGTTGGTCCTTGTACCGTAAAGCATCTACTTCCCAAGTCTGTGTTAGTTCTCGGTATATAAAGGTCATTATTCTGTCTTGTTCGTCTGTCCCTCCCAGCTCCAACTGTTAAAAACGTAAAAAAGCCAAGTCGGTATTAAACTACGCATAACTTTAAAAACTCCCACACAAATCTCGAATTTAATTCTTCTTTCAACATTTAACCATTCTAATTTATCTAAAATTGGTGATGCATGATCATATTTTTTGGCCCTACCATCAACTACTTTTGCCGCAAAGTTTGTACTTTTTGAACCCGTTGTAATTGTTGTTTAGTAGTACTTCCCCAAATCTTTAAACAATAATTTATTATGCTCAGTGCAAGAGACTGAACTACCATCGCCCTCATGTCAATGTCTAGTCTGTCCTTAATTCTGTTTAAATAAATTAAGGTTCCATTTACTTTTCTACATATTTCAGATACGTGCACATCAAAAAGCATATATTGGTCAAAATGAATGCCCAGATTTTTTACGTGTACACTTCTTTCAATTTGATGGCCGTTAAAGTTTAGAACGGTATCTAATGGGATTTGTGATATATATTGCCTTGTACCAATGAATAGGAATTTAGTTTTTGATTCATTTACATTTAAACCATTTAATTGAAAATATCGCAGTCCTGCTTCTAATATAGCTTCTGCCTTTGTGATAAGAGTGGGTATATCATTTATACTACCTGCAATTAAAAATTGACTATCGTCTGCATATTGTACGAGAAGATAGTCTTCTAAAAATTTTGCCATATATTTGAAATAGTCCTGTATGAAATCAGCCATATCATTGATGTGAATAAGAAAAAGCACGGGGCCTAAAATAGAGCCCTGGGGAACTCCAAAATGTACTTGCTTACGAGAAGAGATAGTATTATCTAGTCTGACTATTTGAAAACGATTTTGTAAATAGTTACTAAACCAAAAAGAATCTATTTTCATTTTCCTACACTTATTCAACAAAATATCGTGGCTAACGCTATCAAATGCCTTTTGAAAGATCTAACAATATAAGTAAGTTTACCTTTTGCTGGTCAATATTTTTATAAATCCTTTCCGATAGCTTAAGTAAATGCCATTTCAGTAGACAGATGAGGTCTAAATCCATATTGCGTAGAGGACAATAATTTATTTTGTTCAAGATATTCAAGTAATTGATTTGTTACTATTTTCTCTAATATTTTTGACAAAATAGGAAGAAGAGATATAGGTCGGTAGTTTTTCAACGTTTTCTGGGTCGCCACTCTTGTAAAATGGTACAACGTGTGGCAGCTTCCATCTATCGGGGTAAACACCAGTTATTATTGAGGTATTGATTATTATTGTTAAATAAAAGGCTATTACAGGTAAGGCATCTCTAATGAAACGAAGGGGTATTCCATCTGATCCTACTGAATTTGTGTCATTTAAATTCTTTACTGTGAGAATAACTGTATTAACATCAACTGGCTGAGGTCTAAAAAAGCTAATCATATCTTCAGTTGATTCGTTATTTTACCGGTATCTGGTTTCTGTCACTATCGTGAAAATTCTCTTGTGATTTTTCATAAGCCGTCTTTCCAACGTTTGAAAAGTATTCATTAAATTCTTCAGCCTTTTCTATTTCATTGTCACAATTTTATTGTCAAATACCAAACAGAGAGAAAGAGAGAGGAATGGTGATATTCAAACAACCAGAGAGAGAGAGAGAGAGAGAGAGAGAGAGAGAGAGAGAGAGAGAGAGAGAGAGAGAGAGAGAGAGAGGCACAGTGACAATCAAACAACTAAACATCAAGAGAGTGAGAGAGAGAGAGAGAGAGAGAGAGAGAGAGAGAGAGAGAGAGAGAGAGAGAGAGAGAGAGAGAGAGAGAGAGAGAGAGAGAGGAGGGGGGGGGAAGAATGGTGACACTCAAACAGTCAAACAGACAGAGAGAGAGATGAGGTCTCATCTCATTAGTTTGCACGGGATGAAATAGAAAACGATTCTAATTACTCATCAAATTTAAGCGTAATTTGCGTCGGTCAAAGGGGGTGATATTAGCTTGCCGTGACAACCGCGGCTACGCCCTATTGCCTCGAGGGAATAAGGGGGCGTGTCCCGTTGCTCGGCACCGACCAATCATGTGAAAGAACTCCTCGATAATTGCCAATACTTACATTTCCTTCAATTCCAACTACAAATATGAATATTTTTCTTACATAAGAAGCAAGAGGCAAGTCGAATAAAGTTTATTCGTAGGTTTATAATATATATATGACTAGAATAGGTTATTTATATACCTAGAAAAGCTGAGATTGGAGCGTATATAATATAAAATGTTATTTGACGTTGGCAACTCTCGGT
>NC_090725.1:332825946-332828446 GCF_036898095.1 Palaemon carinicauda
GGGCTCCAACAGGGAAAAATAGCCCAGTGAGGAAAGGAAATAAGGAAATAAATAAACTATATGAGAAGTAATAAAGATACGTGATATTGATTAAGAATTATATATTATTATTATCATTATTCTAGCTAAGCTACAACCCGATTTTGAAAAGCAGGAGGCTATAAGCCCAAGTGCTCCAGCAGGGAAAAATAGCCCAGTGAGGAAGGGAAATAAGGAAATAACTAAACTTTAAGAGAAGTAATAAAGATACGTGGTATTGATTAAGAATTATGTATTATTATTATCCTTATTCTAGCCAAGCTACAACCCTTGTTTGAAAAGCAGGATTTTATCAACCCAAGGGCTCCAACAAGGAAAAATTTCCTAGCGAGGAAAGGATATAAGGAAATAACTAACTATTTAAGAAGTAATAAACAATTAAAATAAAATATATTAAGAACATTAACAACATTAAAACAGAGCTTTCCTATATACAAAATAAAAACATAAAAACATTTTCCGCAAGTTTGAATTTACCTATATATATTACATTATATATATATATATATATATATATATATATATATATATATATATATATATATATATATACATATATACAGTATATGTATGTATATATGATCCATGGTTCAATGCTCAGTTATTATAATAATTATTATTACAAGCTAAGCTATAACCCTAGCTGGAAAAGCAAGATGCTATAATCCCAAGGGCTAACAGGAAAAATAGCCCAGTGAGGAAAGGAAATAAAATAAATAAACTACAAGAGGAGAATAAACAATCATAATCAAATATGTTCAGAACAGTAACGACAATAAATTAAATCCTTCATATATAAGAGGAAGAGAAATAAGATAAAACAGTGTGCCCGAGTGTACCCTCAAGCAAGAGAACTCTAATCCAAGACATTGGACGACCATGGTACAAAGGCTATGGCACTATCCAAGACTAAAGAACAATGAAAAAAGAGGAAGAGAGATAAGATAAAACAGCGTGCCCGAGTGTACCCTCAAGCAAGAGAACTCTAACCCAAGTCATTGGACGACCATGGTACAGAGGCTATGGCACTATCCAAGACTAGAGAACAATGGTTTGATTTTGGAGTGACCTTCTCTTAAAAGAGCTGCTTATCATAGCTAAAGAATCTCTTCTACCCTTACCGTGAGGAAAGTAACCACTAAACAATTACAGTGCAGTAGTTAACCCCTTGGGTGAAGAAAAATTGTTTGGTAATCTCAGTGTGGTCAGGTATATGAGGACAGAGGAGAATATGTAAAGAATAGGCCAGACTATTCGGCGTATGTGTAGGCAAAGACAAAAGGAGCCGTAACCAGAGAGAGGGATCCCATGAATTACTGCCTAGCCAATCAAAGGACACAATAACTGCATGGTCTTTCACTGTCTTGGGTTAGAGTTCTCTTGCTTGAGGGTACACTCGGGAACACTATTCTCTCTTATTTCTCTTCTTGTTTGGTTCAAGTTTTTATAGTTTGTATAGGATATATTTATTTTAATATTGTTACTAATCTTAAGATATTTTCCTTGTTTCATTTCCTCACTGGGCTATTTTCCCTGTTGGAGGCTTTGGGCTTATATCATCCTGCTTTTCCAACTAGAGTTGTAGCTTAGCAAGTAATAATAATAATAATAATAATAATAATAATAACTCTCTAGAGGTAGTATCTCAACGGGTGGCTGGTGCCCTGACCAACCAACTACCTATGACCAATGTTATGATTTTCTGTTCCATTCATGATTTAACGCAATGTAAGAATTATACTTCAATTCTCAGTAGTATCAATTTCCCCATTAATACCTGTAATACTTTCAATGAAATATTACCTAGCGAATCAATTGTCCATCAATAAAACGTTAATATTAACGATATTAGATTATTTAATAAAACGTATCAATAATTTATATTACTTTTAAGACAACCTGTTTTTAAAGTTCACCTCCTTATTATTATTATTATTATTATTATTATTATTATTATTATTATTATTATTATTATTATTATTATTATTATCATTATTATTATTATTATTATTATTATTATTATCATTATTAGCTAAGCTACGACACTAGTTGGAAAAGCAGGATGCCTAAGCCCAGGGGCTCCAACAGGGACAATAGCCCAGTGAGGAAAGGAAACAGGGAAAAATAAAATATTAAAAACAGCAACATTAAAATATATATCTCCTATATAAACTATAAAAACTTGAACAAAACAAGAGGTAGAGAAATAAGATAGAACAGTGTACACGACTGTACCCTCAAACAAGAGAACTCTAACCCAAGACAGAGGAAGACCATGGTACAGAGGCAATAAGATTAATCCATTAGTTCAAACATTTATACAATTAATGAAAGCTCCACAAACGTTTAATATATGTAATGATGCATATTTCTTCATAAATACTTCTATCTTGTTTATACAATTCTCTTAGACAAGGCTAGTGTGAATTACTTGTATTTTTTAGACATTGCTTTTTTATAT
>NC_090725.1:332830946-332837820 GCF_036898095.1 Palaemon carinicauda
AACAGGGTGGATAAGAAAGTTATAGGTAGGAAGGCAAGAAATAAACAGGGTGGATAAGAAAGTTATAGGTAGGAAGGCAAGGAATAAACAGGGTAGATTAGAAAGTTATAGGTAGGAAGGTAAGGAATAAACAGGGTGGATAAGAAAGTTATAGGTAGGAAGGAAAGGACTAAACAGGGAAGATAAGAAAGTGATAGGCAGGAAAGCAAGGAATAAATAGGGTAGATTAGACAGCAATAGGCAGGGAGGCAGGAATTAAACAGCTTAGATAAGATAGTGATAGGTAAGAAGAGAACAAAACATGGTAAATAAGATAGTGGTAGGTAGAAATGCAAGGAATAAATAGGGTAGATAAGAAATTGGTAGGTAGGAAGGCAAGGAATTAACAGGGTAGATAAGAAAATAGTAGGTAAAAATGCAAGGAATAAATAGGGTAGATAAGAAAGTGACAGTTAGGAATGATAGAGAAATAATAGATATGGACGTTAAGTAGTTTCAAAATGTAAAAACAAAGAGAGAGAGAGAGAGAGAGAGAGAGAGAGGAGAGAGAGGAGGAGGAGGAGAGAGAGAGAGGAGAGAGCCTTATTTCCTATTGCCTTATTCTATGTTTGGGTTCCCCCAGGTCCCTCAGTGTGAGGCACCTCGTATATCCACCAGAGTTGCTAATGCATCTTCCGGTGTATTTTGCATCTTCCAGTCTTGGATGGTCTGAGAGAGAGAGAGAGAGAGAGAGAGAGAGAGAGAGAGAGAGAGAGAGAGAGGAGAGAGAGAGAGAGAGAGAGAGCCTTATTTCCTTATTGCCTTATTCTATGTTTGGGTTCCCCCAGGTCCCTCAGTGTGAGGCACCTCGTATATCCACCAGAGAGTTGCTAATGCATCTTCCGGTGTATTTTGCATCTTCCAGTCTTCGATGGAGAGAGAGAGAGAGGAGAGAGAGAGAGAGAGAGAGAGAGAGAGAGAGAGAGAGAGAGAGAGAGAGCCTTATTTCCTTATTGCCTTATTCTATGTTTGGGTTCCCCCAGGTCCCTCAGTGTGAGGCACCTCGTATATCCACCAGAGAGTTGCTAATGCATCTTCCGGTGTATTTTGCATCTTCCAGTCTTCGATGGAGAGAGAGAGAGAGAGAGAGAGAGAGAGAGAGAGAGAGAGAGAGAGAGAGCCTTATTTCCTTATTGCCTTATTCTATGTTTGGGTTCCCCAGGTCCCTCAGTGTGAGGCACCTCGTATATCCACCAGAGAGTTGCTAATGCATCTTCCGGTGTATTTTTGCATCTTCCAGTCTTCGATGGAGAGAGAGAGAGAGAGAGAGAGAGAGAAGAGGAGAGAGATGAGAGAGAGAGAGAGAGATAGAGAGAGAGCCTTATTTCCTTATTGCCTTATTCTATGTTTGGGTTCCCCCAGGTCCCTCAGTGTGAGGCACCTCGTATATCCACCAGAGAGTTGCTAATGCATCTTCCGGTGTATTTTGCATCTTCCAGTCTTGGATGGTCTGAGAGAGAGAGAGAGAGAGAGAGAGAGAGAGAGAGAGAGAGAGAGAGAGAGAGAGAGAGAGAGCCTTATTTCCTTATTGCCTTATTCTACGTTTGGGTTCCCCCAGGTCCCTCAGTGATAGATATATTAAATATAAGTGAAACATGGTATTCCCAAGAGACTGGCAGTGATGACCAGATAAAGGGTTTCCAAACTTATAGATCAGACAGAAAAAATAGGAATCAAGGGGGAACCGCAATATATGGAAGAGACATAAATCAAGGAAAAATATGTGAAAAATACAGCAACACAGAATGTGAATTGATTGCGGTAGAATTTGAATTTGAAAAACTAATGAATATTGTAGTTTACAGACCCCCAAACACTAAGGAGTTTGACATAATAATAGAAAAAATAGATGGTATATGTAGAAACCATAAAGACTGGAATATACTCCTATCCGGAGATTTTAACTTTCCTTTCGTGGATTGGAAAGAACGGATAGAAGAAAGTGGTTGTATGTATACATATAAAAAAAGATAGTAATAGTAGCGCAGAAGATAAGAGGCAATTTGAAAAGCTTCAAGATATGCTATCAGAACATAATATGCAACAAATAAACCACATTCCAACAAGAAAGGAAAATGTCCTAGATCTAGTATTTGTGAATGAGGTGAATTATGTTAAAGAAATAATAGTGTATAACACGGGAATTTCAGACCACAATGTCATAGAATTGATAGTTCATTCCAAAGCAAGTGATCACAGAATTAATAAAAACACAAAACTTTGGAAGGATATGGAAAATATAACTTTTTACAGTAAGAATATAAAATGGTCAGAAATAAATGAAGAACTGGATAAAGAAATGGAAAAATGTATTTATAAGTGATAATATACAGGTAAATACGGATATACTGTACAAAATACTGGAGAAAATTGTTTGAAAAATATGTACCGAAAAAAAACAATAAACAAAAGACGTGCATACCAAGAGACAGAAGGATCTTATTTCAGAAAATTAAAAAGTGGAAGAAAAATCTTGCAAAAGAAAAAAAATGTGTGGAAAATGAGGGAAATAAAATGTAAGATAGAAAATGCAGAACAAAAGATTATACAGTCGAAAGAAAATGAAAAAAGGGACTTTAGAAGAAAGGACACTCTTCAAAATATAAAAAGAAACCCCAAAGTACTTTACTCCTATGCAAAAAAGATGAATAAAAGGAGAATAGAAATAGGCCCTCTAAGAATTGAAGGACGGCTAACGAATGAAAAAAAGGAAATATGCAACATATTAGCAGAAAAATATAAGAGTGAGTTCACGCCAAGAATTGCGAATGAGAATAATGAAACAGAAATGAGAGAAGAAAATGTTGAATATCTAACGGATATAGATATTAATGAAGCAGATATTGTCACGGCTATAAACGAAATTAAAAATGGATCGGCAGCCGGACCAGATGGAGTTCCAGCGATTTTGTTAAAAAAAAACTGCAAACACTATCGCGAAGCCACTTGCAATACTGCTAAGACAGAGTATAGATATGAGCGAGATATATGTTAAACATAAATTAGCTTATATAACCCCTATCTTCAAAAGTGGATCAAGACTAGAGGCAAGCAATTATAGACCTGTTAGTCTAAACATCACATATTATGAAAGTGTATGAGAGGGTAAATAAAAAAAGAAAATAATGAACCATTTGGTCAAAAATAATTTGTTTAATATGGGTCAAACACGGTTTCGTACCTGGAAAAAAGTACACAGACCCCAACTGATAGCTCACTATGAAAACATATACAATAATATGATATATGAAAAAGACACAGATGTGATCTATCTAGATTTTGCAAAAGCCTTTGACAAGGTAGACCATAACATATTGGAGAAAAAAAATGAGAAAGCATAATATTGTGGGAAAGATAGGAAAATGGGTAAAAGAATTCCTGCAAAACAGAAAACAGATAGTGGTTGCAAATGACGAGAAATCAGATGAAGCCCAGGTAATATCTGGTGTGCCCCAAGGTACGGTATTAGCTGCACTGCTATTTGTTATTATGATCTCAGACATAGACTGTGATGTTGAAAACTCCGTAGTGAGAAGTTTCGCCGATGACACAAGAATAAGTAGAGAAATTACTTGTGATGAAGATAGGAACTCACTACAAAGAGATCTAAACAAAATATATGATGGGCGGAGATAAATAGGATGGTATTTAACTCCGATTAAATTTTGAATCAATAAATTATGGAAACAGAGAGGAATGGTTGTATGCATACAAGGGACCTAATAATGAGACAATCACAAACAAGGAAGCAATTAAAGACCTTGGTGTAATTTTAAATAGGAATATGTTATGCAATGACCAAATAGCAACACTGTTGGCTAAATGTAAAGCAAAAATGGGAATGTTATTCAGACACTTTAAAACAAGAAGAAGCTGAACACATGATTATGCTTTACAAAACTTATGTGCGTAGTACACTCGAGTACTGCA
Organism: Palaemon carinicauda; assembly: GCF_036898095.1. Taxonomy (NCBI): domain Eukaryota; kingdom Metazoa; phylum Arthropoda; class Malacostraca; order Decapoda; family Palaemonidae; genus Palaemon; species Palaemon carinicauda. Next base: position 332,834,916 of record NC_090725.1, read on the forward strand.
ATGTGATATGGTACCCACACTACCAAAAGGATATTGCACAAATAGAGAGTGTACAAAGGTCCTATACTGCTAGAATAGAAGAAGTTAAGGACCTTGATTACTGGGAAAGACTGCAATTTTAAAACTATACAGTCTAGAAAGGAGAAGAGAGAACGCTACATGATAATACAAGCATGGAAGCAAATAGAAGGAATTGCTGAAAACATCATGGAGCTTAAAGTATCAGAAAGAGCAAGCCGAGGTAGATTAATAAGTGCCAAAAAGCATTCCAGGTAAACTGAGAAAGGCGCACAGGACATTAATCCACAACGCACCAGCATCGATAATGCAGCGACTATTGTAATGTGCTGCCAGCTCATCTAAGAAACGATATCAGGACGTGAGCGTAGATGCGTTTTAAAAATCAGCTCGATAAATACCTAAGATGCATCCCAGACCATCCAAGACTGGAGATGCAAAATACACTTGAAGATGTATTAGCAACTCTCTGGTGGATATACGAGGTGCCTCACACTGAGGGACCTGGGGGAACCCAAACAAAAAATAAGGGCAATAAGGTAAGGTGAGGCACCTCGTATATCCACCAGAGAGTTGCTAATGCATCTTCCGGTATATTTTTGCATCTTCCAGTCTTCGATGGAGAGAGAGAGAGAGAGAGAAGAGAGAGAGAGAGAGAGAGAGAGAGAGAGAGAGAGAGAGAAGGTGCTACTCCCTTATGGTTTAAAAGAAAAACTAACCAACTTTTCAAAGTAAATATTCACCTGGCAGAAGGGGTCGCTCAACCGGAGTCTCTCTCTCACACCCTAAACTGCAGCACCTTTTGACTTTTTAAGTTTTTAAAGATTAGTTCCTTTTTAAAGGTTAATTCTTTTGTGAAGATTAATTGGTTTTAAGAGATTAGATCTATTTTTAAATATAAAATTCTTTTTTAATTAGATCTATTTTAATATAATTTTTTTAAGATTATTTCTTTTTTAAAGATAAATTATTTTTTTTTTGAAGATTAGATTTATTTTAAGATTGATTCCATTTTTAAAGATTAGTTATTTTTCTAATTCTTTTTTAAAGATTCATTCTATTTTAAAGATTAATTCTTTTTTAGGATTATTTCCTTTTTAAAGATGATGAATGTTCTTTTTGGAGATTAGGTTTATTTTAAGATTAATTCAAATTTTAAAGAATATATTTTCTTATTTTTTTAAAGGATCAATTCTTTTTTAGAGACTATTATTTTAGATTAACTTTTTCTTAAAGATTAATTCTTTTCAAAGATTATTTCTTATTTTTAAAGATTATTTTTTTGAAAGATTAATCTTATTTAAAGATTAATTCTTTTTTTAACGATTATATTTCAAAGATTAGCTTTTTTGAAGATTTAAGTCTTCTCTAAAGATTAATTATCATTTTTAAAATATTTCCTTTTTGAAGAATCATCAAAAATAGTTCTATAATTCCAAGAGAAAAGAAACGTTCCTGTAAACTTTCCCGTTTTATATATATATATATATATATATATATATATAAATATATACATATACAATATATATATATATATATAGTATATTATATATATATATTTATATATATAAGTATATATATATAATAAAATAAATATATATAAATAAATATATATATATAAATATATATATATATATATATATATATATATATATACATATATATATATATATATATATATATATATATATATTTATATATATATATATACACCACATACATACATACAAGATACATATACATACACACACTCATAATAATAATTTTTTTATAGTTAACACATAGATAAATCATTCACATAATTTTATTATTATTATTATTATTATTATTATTATCATCATTATTACAATCTAAGCTACAACCCTAGTTAGAAAAGCAGGATGCTATAAGCCCAGGGGCCCCAAACAGGGAAAATAGCCCAGTGAGGAAAGGAAACAAGGAAAAATAAAATATTCTAAGAAGAATAAAAACATTGAAATAAATATTTTCCAATATAAACTATAAAAACTTTAACAAAACAAGAGGAAGAGAAAACTAGATAGAACAGTGGTGCCCGAGCGTACCCTCAAGCAAGTATTTCCACGTGGGTTAGAAGCCCTCTTCTCATCTCAGCATGATTATAAATGCATGACGAGCGATAGTGACGCAGTTCCGGTAGGACCCTGCTGCTTCCTCCGATGCCTTAGATGACCGCGGAGGTAGCAGCTAGTAGGGGATTCAGCATTATGAAGCTTCATCTGTGGTGGACCCTAGCAGTCACCATCTGAACTCGGTTGAGTCCCTTGTTAGGCTGGGAGGAACGTAGAGAGTAGAGGTCCCCTTTTTTGTTTTTGTTTCATTTGTTGATGTCGGCTACCCCCCAAAATTGGGGGAAGTGCCTTGGTATATGTATGTATGTTATAAATGCATAATAGATCAGAAGTAGCTTATACACAGGAGAGATTTTCTTTCCGACTTTCTCAATTTCGTTATAAAAAATTGCTATCATTCTATATGGTTTAAACAACCCTGGAAACAAAAATAGTTATTAGATTGTTTTTTTCAGATTGATTCATTGTTCTTTAATAAACTGAACACTTAAGACCAAGACAGTCATTATAACTTTGGATAAATAGTCCTCTAAGCTCACTTAATTGTTGTAAATATCATAATGTGATGGGCATTTTGGGCAACGTGACCAACACTCAAATGTTAAGATAAAATGCATAAAACGTACATAAATATGTCATAAATCTACGCAAATTATGAATAAATAGGAAACAGATAAGTTTCTCAGGATAATGTATATAGCAAGGACACCAATCAAGAATAAATATCAATGTTTCCAATTAATTAACATAAAACTTCAAAATTGACGATGGTTAAAATATCTCACTGGGGAAGAGAT
>NC_090725.1:332838320-332850820 GCF_036898095.1 Palaemon carinicauda
TGTTATTTGACGTTGGCAACCCTTGGCTTGCCAGCGGGTGGGAGGACGATGAATTGTTTACACATCGTTTGGTAAACCGCCGGGTCTCCAGCACAAACATCTCGGTTATTAGATCTAATACCCGCTGTTAGCATATATGCGAGGGGCGATATTCCGTCGAAACGTGGCATAGTTTCCTATTTTGGATAATGTTATCGCTCTAAAAGGATTTTCGCATTTAATATTATGGAAGAAATATTTTTAGAGGGATAAAAATCATTATTCTGTTATTATTATTATTATCATTATTATTATTATTATTACTATCCAAGCCACAACCCTAGTTGGAAAAGCAAGACGCTATAAGCCCAGGGGCCCCAACAGGGAAAAATAGCCCAGTGAGAAAAAGGAAATAAGGAAATAAATAAATGAAGAGAACAAATTAACAATAAATCATATATAAACTATTAACAACATCAAAAACAAACATGTCATAAATAAACTATAAAAAGACTCATGTCCGCCTGGTCAACAAAAAAGCATTTGCTCCAACTTTGAACTTTTGAAGTTCTACTGATTCAACCACCCGATTAGGAAGATCATTCCATGTTCATTAAATTCAACTTTTATTATTATTATTATCATTATTGTTATTATTATTTATGGCCCACTAAAATGACAAAGATATAAGACGATTTAATTAAAATAGTAATTTCTTATTTAATATTTAACGATATTAAGGCAGGTATTCTTCACCCTTTACGAGCGAACAATGACTCTATTCAAATATACACAACAACAAAGATAGCAGTTTCTAATGCATCGTAGGACAAAGGCCTCAGATACCTTATTCATGTCTGGAGCTTAGTCAATTTTCCTCATCTTGGTGGCCACTGCAAATTAGTGATGGTGGGAGACTTTTGTCTGATTGCTCACAATAAACTAATCTAGTAAGGGTGGCCCTGATTAGTGCAGCTTTCGTGATCTTGGCGTTACACAAATCTTTTCACCACGTTAAGGTATCTCCACTCAGAAAGGAATATATATATATATATATATATATATATATATATATATATATATATATATATATATATATATATATATATATATATATATATACAGTATATATATATATTTATATGTATATATATATATATATATATATATATATATATATATATATATATATATATATATATATGTGTGTGTGTGTGTGTGTGTGTGTCTTGACAAGGATTCGAACCTATGCCCCTGAGTCGAAACAATGTCAACAAAGACTTCTAAGATATGTGTATATATGTATACAGTATACATATGTACTATATATATATATATATATATATATATATATATATATATATATATATATATATATATATACATATATATATATATATATATATATATATATATATATATATATATATATACTGTATATATTAATACACTAAAATCTGGATTCTCTTATCGACCTCGGGATCAGAGCCCCAGGCGAAATCACTCAAATACTATAGTATATGACCCGCCGGGTTTCGAACCCATATGAAAAACTCGTTTAAATGTGCAAAATTTATCACACATATATATATATATATATATATATATATATATATATATATATATATGTGTGTGTGTGTGTGTGTGTGTGTGTTTGTGTGTGTATATGTATACATATATATACATATATATATATATATATATATATATATATATATATATATATATATATATATATATATATATGTATACATATATATATACATATATATATATATATAAATATAAATATATATAAAGGCTAAGTTATCTACTGCTAAGTTTTAATTGATGCATTTTAATCTTGCTTCCGGTCTCTAGGATTCTACTGATAGTCTACTATTTTCTAAAACTAGTTTCTAATACTAGTTTCTAAAACTCTATGCCTCTGCAAAAACACTTCTCTTGTATCTAAGGATTTATTTCACTTACCTTTATGAAGTAAGTGACATTGTGCCAAAATTGGAGTCCTAATTTCAACAATTTCAATCCAACTCGGGACTTCAATTCTGTAAAATAAAAGATAGAGGAAGTTAAGTCAAAGATAAACAGAATGAGGCAGAAATGTTCATGCTTAAATTTTTGTATTTATGCATTAAGGGGCCCATACACGTTCAAAAAAAATCGTCAAAATTTTGCATCAAAATTTTGATGCAAAATTTGAGTGTGTGTGGGACGTTTTGACATCAAAACGTCCCACACACGCTCAAATTTTGCATCAAAATTTTGATATCAAAATTTTGATATCAAAATTTTGATGCAAAATTTAGACGATTTTTTTGAACGTGTATTTAAGCCTTTAGGGCGATATAACCCCGGGCTAGAGCCTGTAAGGCTATTCAGCACCTAATTGCATATGGGGGGGGGGTTAAACCCAGAAGTTAAGGGGGTCTGGTTTCATTTCCAGTTTTAGCAGAATAGATACTCACCAGAACGTCAGGCGGGGAAGCCCAACTCTTCCCAAACTGTAGGGACTAACTAAACAACTTAAACGCATGGTCCCGGGCTGGGATCGATCTGCTGTCATGTGAATGATAGGCGAAAACGTTACTAGAGTACTAGTAGGACTATGAAGTAGCAAGTTAGAAGAGATTATTATTATTATTATATTATTATTATTATTATTATTATTACAAGCTAAGCTATAACCCTAGTTGGAAAAGCAAGATGCTATGGGCCAAGGGGTTCCAACAAGGAAAAATAGCCCAGTGAGGAAAGGAAACAAGGATATGAATAAACTATAAAAGAAATAATAAACAACGAAAAAAAAATATTTTAAGAACATTAACTACATTAAATCAGATCTTTCATATATAACTATAAAAAAAAGAGGAAGAGAAATAACATAGAACAGCGTGCCCAAGTGGAGTGAAAGAGGGAAAAGAGGGAAGAGAGGAAATGGGAATACAAGTAACGTGGATAATTACAGGGAAAGTACAGCTTACAGTATACACTGTGAGGTATACTGTCGGCATTATCTCCAAACAGGGATGCTTTTGTTTTACACAACAGCCGCTTTCACCTACTTAGAAAATATCATTTATCTAAACAAGAGACTGGAGAGAAAGATTGATGAATAGCTGAGAGATGAACAAGCAGGTTTTCGAAAAGGTAGTTGTACTGATCAAATATTCATTTCAAGACAAGCTGTACAGCAAGGCATAGAATATAGAAATCCACTTTTGATGGCATTTGTGGACTATGGAAATGCACACTGCACCGGCCAATTTTGTGGAGAGTCCTGCGATATTATGGAATTCCTCTTAAATTAGGTAATTTGATTAAGTCTGTTCATGAACATAGCAAAAGCAAAGTTAATGTTAATGAAGTCCTATCAATAGAATTTCCAGTGAACAGAGGAGCACTCCAAGGGAATATGTTGTCACCCATGTTGATTATCCTCCTCATGGATCTTGTAGTGCGTTGAACTGTCGGTTAATGAAGTCCTATCAACAGAATTTCCAGTGAACAGAGGAGCACTCCAAGGGGATATGTTGTCACCCATGTTGATTATCCTCCTCATGGATCTTGTAGTGCGTTGAACAGTCGGAGATGGTGGAGAAGGATTGGACTGGATTGGTAATATGAAATTAGAAGACCTAGAGTATGCTGATGACGCTGTCCTTATTAGCAAAACGCCAAAGGGTTTGCGATGCTTGCTCACCAGAATGCATGAAGTATCACAGGAGGTTGGGCTCAAGATAAACAGAAGAAAGACGGAGATGATGAGAACATAATATACATTAGAAGATTAAATATTGAAAGGAGAAAGGATTACCGAGTTGGAATCATTTAAATATGTAGGAACTATGATCTCTAATACAAGGTCTTTAGAACTGAAGTTCAATGAAATATTGAAAAAAGCAAATGAAACAATGGCTAGGTTAAGTAAAATTTAGAAATCAAATCGCGGTGTTACTGTATGGACATGAATTATGGAATGACAATGAAACAATATCCAACAGATTTTGTAGATTTGAGGACACAGCCCTCAGAAGCATATTGGGAGTTGAATGGAAGGACACGATTAGAAATGAAACTATAAGAGAGATTACTCGAGTGCCATATATGGGTGACATCGTGATGAGGGGTAGATGGGGATGGTTTGGGCATGCTCTTCGCACTCCACAAGAGAGATTAGTTCACCAAAGGATTAGCTGGGCTCCACGAGGCACTAGTTGGAAGAACCAGGCCTACATGGCTGAAGACTATGAAGCGATAAGTACGAGATGATGAATGGAGAAGTACTGATTTAAAAACTCAAGAGAGAGACACGACTGGGGAAATGTAACCGTAATCCCTCAAGTCAACAGGCGTAGGAGGAGACGATGATGATGATAAGTAATGTATGAAGAATATAGGTGAGGTACATTAATATTCTGTCTCATAATAATCGGATCTTATATCTCTGTAAATGATGTCTCTTTTTCATGGTTAATATATCAAAGATCTGTTTTAATGTGTTACTGTTCTTAAATATTTTCATCTTAATTGTTCATTACTTTTCATTGAGCTTATTTCCTTATTTACTTTCCTCACTAGGATATTTTTCCCTTTTGGAGCCCTATGGGCTTATAGCGTCCTGCTTTTCCAACTAGGGTTATAGCTTAATAATAATAATAATAATAATAAATCTATTTCCATCCCTCACTGGGCTATTTTTCCCTGTTGGAGCCCTTGGGCTTATAGCATCCTTCTTTTCCAACTGGGGTCGTAGCTTAGTTAATAATAATAATAATAATAATAATAATAATAATAATAATAATAATTCCTTATTTCCTTTCCTCACAAGGCTATTTTTCCTTGTTGGAGCCCCAAGGCTTATAGCATCCTGCTTTTCCCACTAGGGTTGTAGCTTACCAAATAATAATAATAACAACAATAATAATAATAGTATTTCCTTTTCTCACTGAGTTAGTTTCGCTGTTGTAGCCCTTGGGCTAATAGCATCCTTCTTTTCAAATTAGGTTGTAACTTAGTTGATACTACTACTACTACTACTACTACTACTAATAATAATAATAATAATAATAATAATAATAATAACACCTTTCATGTTTTACCCAAATTGTCCATCGGGAAAAAGGGTAAAAGCACTCAGCTCTCTCAATGCTACCTGTCCGACAGATCTTTATGAGCCGCGGGGTTAATTAAGAGAGATATTGTCATCGGATAAACGATAAACAAAGAACAATCTGGCCGTGCCTGTGTCAACATCCCTAATCACCTTTCCACGCACTTGCTGAATACGGGTGCTTTTAAAATGCAAGTCACTGTCTTGGTTATTGCCTCCGCCGATGAAGTTGTGAGGAGGTTATGTTTTCGGAACGTTTGTGCGTTTGTGTGTTTGTGGGTTTGTCTATGGTTATTACCTACGCCAACGATGTTGGAGGAGGTTATGTTTTCACTCCTGTTTGTCCTGGTTATTACCTCCGTCAACGAAGTTGGGTGGAGGTTAAGTTTTCGCCCATGTTTTTCCGTTTGTCTGTTTGTTTGTTTGTGAATGGTTATTACCTCCGCCAACGATGTTGGGAGGTTATGTTTTCACCCCGTTTGTCTGTTTGTATATGTTTGTGAACAACTTCCTGGCCACAACTTCACTCATAGAGTAGTGCAACTTTCGGAGATTAATTGTCATGTTGAGAAGAGGAAGGGATTCAATTCTGAAAACCCTAAGTCAAAGGTCAAGGTCAAGGTCGAGTAAAAGGTAGACCGAATTAACCTTAACCTTAACCTAAAGTTCAAAAATGGCTGTCACACAGCCTTTTTAGTTGCCTACTGTCTAAATTGATTCTGGGAAAGGCAAGCTGACTTCAAGAAATAAGCTGCCGTGGCGGAGGTCTGCGCTCTCAGAGGGCTTTTCAAGTTGTTATTATTATTAGCATCATCATCATCATCATGATTATTATTATTATTATTATTATTATTATTATTATTATTAGCTAAGCTTCAACCCTAGGTGGAAAAACAGAATACTGTAAGCCCAAGGGCTCCAATATTGACATAAGTATCTGGCCCTCATCTCCTTATAGGTCACCATAACCTCATCAACTGACACAATCAGTTTCACTGCCACCTTTAGGAACTCCCTGGACATAACATTGAAGGCTAAGACTAGTCACTGGGGAACACCAGCCATTAGATTCCTGTAAACACTTTACTGCCCAACGTCTAAACTACAGAGTAGTCTTGGGTGTTATGAAAGAAAATGCATGACAATTAAAATTACCTGCATAAATTCTAACATCATGTATAGTCAATTCTTTTTAGTGAGGCAGATTTGCACCGACTCGCAAGGGTGCCCTTTTAGCTCGGAAAAGTTTCCTGATCGCTGATTGCTTGGACAAGATAATTCTAACCAATCAGATGGCAGGAAATATTTTCCGAGCTAAAAGGGCACCTGCGAGTCAGGGCAAACACGCCTCATTGAAAAAAGTTGAGTATAATGGATAATATAGACTAAGGAATTATAAAATTCGGAATTATTAAAAATCTTGAAATACATGCACAAAGAGCCTATTGTACGAGGAGGGTAAAGTTTAATGCCCAATGCGACAAGGGTAAAGTTTAATGCCCAGCACGACGAGGGATGAGTTTAATGCCCAGAACGACCAAGGTAGAGTTTAATGCCCAGTAAGACGAGGGTAGAGTTTAATGCCCAGAACGACGAGGGTAGAGTTTAATGCCCAGAACGACCAGGGTAGAGTATAATGCCCAGTAAGACGAGGGTAGAGTTTAATGCCCAGATCGACCAGGGTAGAGTCTAATGCCCAGTAAGACGAGGGTAGAGCTTAATGCCCAGCACAACGAGGGTAGAGTTTAATGCCCAGAACGACCAAGGTAGAGTTTAATGCCCAGAATGACCAGGGTAGAAGTTAATGCCCGGTAAGACGAGGGTAGACTTTAATGCCCAGAACAACGAGGGTAGAGTTTAATGCCAAGAACAAGGGTAGAGTTTAATGCCCAGTAGGACCAGGGTAGAGTTTAATGCCCAGAACGACCAAGGTAGAGTTTAATGCCCAGAATGACCAGGGTAGAAGTTAATGCCCAGTAAGACCAGGGTAGAGTTTCATGCCCAGTACGACGAGGGTAGAGTTTAATGCCCAATAGGACCAGGGTAGAGTTTAATGCCCAGAACGACCAAGGTAGAGTTTAATGCCCAGTAAAACGAGGGTAGAGTTTAATGCCCAGTAGGACCAGGGTAGAGTTTAATGCCCAGAACGACAAGGGTAGGGTTTAATGCCCAGTAAGACGAGGGTATAGTTTAATGCCCAGTAGGACCAGGGTAGAGTTTAATGCCCAGTAGGACCAGGGTAGAGTTTAATGCCCAGAACGACCATGGTAGAGTTTAATGCCCAGCACAACGAGGGTAGAGTTTAATGCCCAGAACGACCAAGGTAGAGTTTAATGCCCAGAATGACCAGGGTAGAAGTTAATGCCCAGTAAGACCAGGGTAGAGTTTCATGCCCAGTACGACGAGGGTAGAGTTTAATGCCCAGAACGACGAGGGTAGAGTTTAATGCCAAGAACAAGGGTAGAGTTTAATGCCCAGTAGGACCGGGATAGAACTTAAAGCCCAGAACGACCAGGGTAGAGTTTAATGGCCAGTAGGACGAGGGTAGAGTTTAATGCCCAGTAGGACCAGGGTAGAGTTTAATGCCCAGTAGGACCAGGGTAGAGTTTAATGCCAAGTACGACGAGGGTAGAGTTTAATGCCCAGTAGGACCAGGGTAGAGTTTAATGCCCAGCCCAACGAGGGTAGAGTTTAATGCCCAGACCGACCAAAGTAGAGTTTGGTGCCCAGAACGACCATGGTAGAGTTTAATGCCCAGAACGACGAGGGTAGAGTTTAATGCCCAGAACGACCAGGGTAGAGTTTAATGCCCAGTAAGACGACGGTAGAGTTTAATGCCCAGAACGACAAGGTTAGAGTTTACTGCCCAGTATGACAAGGGCAGAGTTTAATGCCCAGTAGGTACCCTGGTAGAGTTTAATGCTCAGAACGACCAAGGAAGAGTTTAATGCCCAGAACGACCAGGGTAGAGTTTAATGCCCAGAACGACCAGGGTAGAGTTTAATGCCCAGTAGGACCAGGGTAGAGTTTAATGCCCAGAACAATCAGGGTAGAGTTTAATGCCCAGAACGACCAGGGTAGAGTTTAATGCCCAGTAGGACCAGGGTAGAGTCTAATTCCCAGAACGACAAAGGTAGAGTTTAATGCCCAGAATGACAAGGGTAGAGATTAATGCCCAGTACGACCAGGGTAGAGTTTAATGCCCAGTAGGACCAGGGTAGAGTTTAATGCCCAGAACAACCAGGGTAGAGTTTAATGCCCAGTAAGACGAGCGTAGAGTTTAATACACAGTATGACAAGGGTAGAGTTTAATGCCCAGAACGACAAGGGTAGAATTTAATGCCCAGAACGACAAGGGTAGAGTTTAATGCCCAGTAAGACGAGGGTAGAGTTTAATGCCCAGAACGACAAGGGTAGAGTTTAATGCCCAGTAAGACGAGGGTAGAGTTTAATGCCCAGTACACGGGTAGAGTTTAATGCCCAGTAGGACCAGGGTAGAGTTTAATGCCCAATAGGACCATGGTAGAGTTTAATGCCCAGAACGACCAAGGTAGAGTTTAATGCCCAGTACGACCAGGGTAGAGTTTAATGCCCAGTAGGACCAGGGTAGAGTTTAATGCCCAGCACAACGAGGGCAGAGTTTAATGGCCAGAACGACCAAGGTAGAGTTTAATGCCCAGAACGACCAGGGTAGAGTTTAATGCCCAGAACGACGAGGGTAGAGTTTAATGCCCAGAACGACCAGGGTAGAGTTTAATGCCCAGTAAGACGAGGGTGGAGTTTAATGCCCAGATCGACCAGGGTAGAGTTTAATGCCCAGCACAAAGAGGGTAGAGTTTAATGCCCAGAACGACCAAGGTAGAGTTTAATGCCCAGAATGACCAGGGTAGAAGTTAATGCCCATTAAGACGAGGGTAGAGCTTAATGCCCAGAACAACGAGGGTAGAGTTTAATGCCAAGAACAAGGGTAGAGTTTAATGCCCAGTAGGACCAGGGTAGAGCCTAAAGCCCAGAACGACCAGGGTAGAGTTTAATGGCCAGTAAGACGAGGGTAGAGTTTAATGCCCAGTAGGACCAGGGTAGAGTTTAATGCCCAATAGGACCAGGGTAGAGTTTAATGCCCAGAACGACCAGAATAGAGTTTAATGCCCAGAACGACCAAGGTAGAGTTTAATGCCCAGTAAGACGAGGGTAGAGTTTAATGCCAAGAACGACCAGGGTAGAGTTTAATGACCAGTAAGACGAGAGAAGAGTTTAATGCCCAGCACAATGAGGGTAGAGTTTCATGCCCAGAACAACCAAGTTAGAGTTTAATGCCCAGAATGACCAGGGTAGAAGTTAATGACCAGTAAGACCAGGGTAGAGTTTCATGCCCAGTACGACGAGGGTAGAGTTTAATGCCCAGAACGACGAGGGTAGAGTTTAATGCCAAGAACAAGGGTAGAGTTTAATGCCCAGTAGGACCGGGATAGAGCTTAAAGCCCAGAACGACCAGGGTAGAGGTTAATGGCCAGTAAGACGAGGGTAGAGTTTAATGCCCAGTAGGACCAGGGTAGAGTTTAATGCCCAGTAGGACCAGGGTAGAGTTTAATGCCCAGTAGGACCAGGGTAGAGTTTAATGCCCAGTACGACGAGGGTAGAGTTTAATACCCATAGGACCAAGTTAGAGTTTAATGCCCAGAACGACCATGGCAGAGTTTAATGCCCAGAACAACCATGGTAGAGTTTAATGCCCAGTAAGACGAGGGTAGAGTTTAATGCCCAGCACGACGAGGGTAGGGTTTAATTCCCAGCACGAGGAGGGTAGAGATTAATTCCCAGCACGACGAGGGTAGAGTTTATTGCCCAGTACGGCGAGGGTAGAGTTTATTGCCCAGTACGGCGAGGGTAGAGTTTAATGCCCAGTACGACGAGGGTAGAGTTTAATACCCTGTAAGACAAGGGTAGAGTTTAATGCCCAGTATGACGTGGGTAGAGTTTAATACCCTGTAAGACAAGGGTAGAGATTAATGCCCTGTACAGCGAGGGTAGAGTTTAATGCCCTGTACGACGAGGGTAGAGTTTAATGCCCTGTACGACGAGGGTAGAGTTTAATGCCCTATACGACGAGGGTAGAGTTTAAAGCCCTGTACGACGAGGGTAGAGTTTAATGCCCTGTGCGACGAAGGTAGAGTTTAATGCCCTGTGCGACGAGGGTAGAGTTTAAAGCCCTGTACGACGAGGGTAGAGTTTAATGCCCTGTACGACAAGGGTAGAGTTTAATGCCCTGGACGACGAGGGTAGAGTTTAATGCCCTGGACGACGAGGCTAGAGTTTAATGCCCTGGACGACGAGGGTAGAGTTTAATGCATTGGACGACGAGGGTAGAGTTTAATGCCCTGTACGACGAGGCTAGAGTTTAATGCCCTGGACGACGAGGGTAGACTTTAATGCATTGGACGACGAGGGTAGAGTTTAATGCCCTGTACGACGAGGCTAGAGTTTAATGCCCTGGACGACGAGGGTAGAGTTTAATGCATTGGACGACGAGGGTAGAGTTTAATGCCCTGTACGACGAGGCTAGAGTTTAATGCCCTGGACGACGAGGGTAGAGTTTAATGCATTGGACAACGAGGGTAGAGTTTAATGCCCTGTACGACGAGGCTAGAGTTTAATGCCCTGGACGACGAGGGTAGAGTTTAATGCCCTGTGCAACGAAGGTAGAGTTTAATGCCCTGTGCGACGAGGGTAGAGTTTAAAGCCCTGTACGACGAGGGTAGAGTTTAATGCCCTGTACAGCGAGGGTAGAGTTTAATGCCCTGTACGACGAGGGTAGAGTTTAAAGCCCTGTACGACGATGGTAGAGTTTAATGCCCTGGACGACGAGGCTAGAGTTTAATGCCCTGGACGACGAGGGTAGAGTTTAATGCCCTGGACGACGAGGCTAGAGTTTGATGCCCTGGACGACGAGGGTAGAGTTTAATGCATTGGACGACGAGGGTAGAGTTTAATGCCCTGTACGACGAGGCTAGAGTTTAATGCCCTGGACGACGAGGGTAGACTTTAATGCATTGGACGACGAGGGTAGAGTTTAATGCCCTGTACGACGAGGCTAGAGTTTAATGCCCTGGACGACGAGGGTAGAGTTTAATGCATTGGACGACGAGGGTAGAGTTTAATGCCCTGTACGACGAGGCTAGAGTTTAATGCCCTGGACGACGAGGGTAGAGTTTAATGCATTGGACAACGAGGGTAGAGTTTAATGCCCTGTACGACGAGGCTAGAGTTTAATGCCCTGGACGACGAGGGTAGAGTTTAATGCCCTGTGCAACGAAGGTAAGAGTTTAATGCCCTGTGCGACGAGGGTAGAGTTTAAAGCCCTGTACGACGAGGGTAGAGTTTAATGCCCTGTACGACGAGGGTAGAGTTTAATGCCCTGGATGACGAGGCTAGAGTTTAATGCCCTGGACGACGAGGCTAGAGTTTAATGCATTGGACGACGAGGGTAGAGTTTAATGCCCTGTACGACAAGGGTAGAGTTTAATGCCCTGTACGACCAGAGTAGAGTTTAATGCCCTGTACGACGAGGCTAGAGTTTAATGCCCAGTACGAAGAGGGTAGAGTTTGATACCCAGTACGACAAGTGTAATCTAATGTCCAGTAAGATGAGGGTACAGTTTAATGCCCAGTACAATACGGGTAGAGATTAATACCCAGTAAGACGACGGTAGAATTTAGTGCCCAGTACGAAGAGGGTGGAGTTTAATGCCCAGTAACAAGAAGGTACAGTTAATGCCCAGTAAGACGAGGGTAGAGTTTAACAAGTTAAACTGAGAATAATTTGCTGATGACCAGTCACGAGAGCAATAACCAAATCAGGACAAATTGAATGAATAAAATCATTTCCTAAAGATTGACACATCCAAACTAGACAGACTTTCTAAGCTTATCAATTTCTTGTGAAATTGAAGGGACAGACCTGGTATGTCTTTCAAACGTATATTTGAAATTAGGAATCACCCTTAGAATATTAGATAAGTTACATAGGTATAAATTGGGGAGTAACGGGCTAAAATCAATATCCAGAGCACCAGATATTACATTCCTGCAACTTAGATGGTGTCAATCAAAAACTCTGCGAACTCTATAAGTTTAAAATTTTATAATAATGATACAAGAGGAACTAAAGTTCTCTAGAAGCGAGAGAGCAATGAGTTAACAATGATACAAGAATCAAAACAACTGTTGTCTAGTCTTAGATAGTGCCATAGCCTCTTTACCGTGGTCTTCCACTGTCTTGGGTTTGAGTTTTCTTACTTGAGGGTACACTCGGCCACTCTACTCTATCTTATTTCTCTTCTTCTAATTTTGTTAAAGATTTTACAGTTTATACAAGAAATATTTATTTGAATGTTACTGGTCTTAACAT
>NC_090725.1:332855820-332870820 GCF_036898095.1 Palaemon carinicauda
ATATTATGGACCGCGAGGACCTGCCATCCAAAATGGTCCACCAGGATATTATGGACCGCGAGGACCTGCCATCCAATCTGGTCCACCAGGACAATATGGACCGCGAGGACCTGCCATCCAATCTGGTCCACCAGGATATTATGGACCGCGAGGACCTGCCATCCAAAATGGTCCACCAGGATATTATGGACCGCGAGGACCTGCCATCCAATATGGTCCACCAGGATATTATGGACCCCGAGGACCTGCCATCCAAAATGGTCCACCAGGATATTATGGACCGCGAGGACCTGCCATCCAATATGGTCCCCCAGGACCTCTTCGTGGTCCCCCGGGACCTCCTCGTGGTCCCCCGGGACCTCCTCGTGGTCCCCAAGGACCTCCTCGTGGTCCACCAAAGCCTCCTCGTGGTCCCCCAGGTCCTCCTCGTGGTCTCCCAGGACCTCTTCATGGTCCACCAGGACAACCTCGTGGTCCACCAGGACGACCTCGTGGTCCATCAAAACCTCCTCAGGGTCAATGGGGCCCACCAGCTCAAATACAAATGGCTGCCATAGGAAGAATCAACAGGTGTTCACAGGAAGAAACAAAACGACTTCCTTTAAATTGTTGCCTGCAAGAAGACGTGAATAAAAGTGACCAGAAGTACTGGGAACAAATGGCCCAAGATACGAGGAGCACGAGTCGAACATTAAAGGAAAAAACAGACTATGAACTCATTTCTAAGCTTAAGGAAGAAATTCTCAATCTGAAGATGGATTTGTCAGATACCAGGCAGGAGAAAAAAAGAGAAAGGTAAGTGTGACCTTACGAGGAAATTGGAGACTACAGAAACGGTCACAGACGAGCTAAATAATACAATAGAAAAGCTTACAAAAAAATTTTTATCAGAAGGACCATAAGCTAGTGTCAAGGGAACGGAAAGCTGTCCAAGACAAATCCCAGCAGAATGAGCGGATCAAAGAATTTAATTTTGTGTAAGAATCAACGGAGGACAAATTCCCTAAAAACTATAAACACCAAAAATTATAAAAACAAAGATTCCTTTTTTCCACTGGAATAGTAGAGCAGAAGTGCCTGGGTAGAGTATGGCAGTTATGGATTAAGGGCCAATGAAATACAAGCAGTTAATGCCAAGTGGATTCCGACATTCCAGGTCTAAAGATAATAGTCTACAAGATGGACTCAGCAGAGGGAAGAAGCCAAACTTGTTCTAGTATGTATTCTTCTTTGACAAAGATTCACCTGTACTGTTTCTTTGTCAGGTGACGAATGCAGAAAAAACAAGTCCGACTGCTTCTAGTATGCTGTGTCCCTTGGATAAGATTCCTTTGCACTGGAAAAGTGGAGCAAAAGTGCCAGGGTAGAGTATGGCAGTTATATGGATTAAGGGCCAATGAAATACAGGCAGTTAATGCCAAGTGGATTCCGACATTCCAGGTCTAAAGATAATAGTCTACAAGATGGACTCAGCAGAGGGAAGAAGCCAAACTTGTTCTAGTATGTATTCTTCCTTGACAAAGATTCACCTGTACTGTTTCTTTATCAGGTGACGAATGCAGAAAAAACAAGTCTGACTGCTTCTAGTATGCTGTGTCCCTTGGATAAGATTCCTTTGCACTGGAATAGTGGAGCAGAAGTGCCTGGGTAGAGTATGGCAGTTATATGGTTTAAAAGGTAGTAGGTTGGCCAGGGCACAAGCCTCCCGTTGAGATACTACCGCTAGAGAGTTATGGGGTCCTTCGACTGGCCAGGCAGTACTATATAGGACCCTTGTCCCTGGTTACGGTTCTTTCCCTTTGCCTACACAGACACCAAATAGTCTGGCCTTTTCTTTACAGATTCTCCTCTGTCCTCATACACCTGACAACTCTGAGATTGCCAAACAATTCTTCTAGGAGAAGGACACTGCAAAATCAAACCATTGTTCTCTAGTCGTAGGTAGTACCATAGTCTCTGTACTATGGTCTTCCACTGTCTTGGGTTAGAGTTCTCTTGCTTAAAGGTACAATCAGGCACACTGTTCTATCTAGTTTCTCTTCCTCTTGTTTTATTAAAGTTTTTATGGTTTATATGGGAAATATTTATTTTGATATTGTTACTATTCATAGAATATTTTATTTTTCCTTGTTTCCTTTCCTCGTTGGGCTATTTTCCTTGTTGGGGCCACTGGGCTTATAGCATTCTACTTTTCCAACTAGGGTTGTAGCTTAGCATTTAATAATAATAATTCCCCTTTGATCGAATTACACCACTTGTCAGATTGTCAGATTAAACTCTGAAAGCTTTTATATATATATATATATATATATATATATATATATATATATATATATATATATATATATATATATATATATATATATATATATATATATATATGCATATATATATATATATATATATATATATATATATATATATATATATATATATATATATGCATATATATATATATATATATATACACACACACACACACATATATATATATATATATATATATATATATATATATATATATATATATATATATATATACACACATATATATATTCATATATATATGTATATATCATTCCAAAAATCGAAATCGAAATCCCTTTAAAACCTTTCATTTCAAACAGCATCCATACAGATCCAAAATCCTAAATCCCAATTCCCATTCCCAGATTCCCATCCCCATTCCCAGATTCCAATTCCCAATTCCCATTCCCAGATTCCAATTCCCAATTCCCATTCCAAGATCCCAAACTTCGCTCAGGAATGAGCGCGAGATCCAAAATTAACGATGCCAACGAGCCATTTGGAATCTCTCTCTCTCTCTCTCTCTCTCTCTCTCTCTCCACTTGCTCCCGCGGAGGGTAAGGTTTCTACCCGACGGGTCACCGGGGCGCTGCAGTCATTAACTATGTAATTCAATAACGGAGTTCATCATGTGCATTATCACCAAGTTGACGGGCTAACGTACACACCCTTTGATCTCTGCCTCCACTGTTACACTCGCTAATTGTCCTCCTCCAACCCCACACCCGAAGGAGGAGGAGGAGGAGGAGGAGGAGGAGGTGAAGGAGTAAATGGTAAAGGATGGGAAGGCAGGAGGAGGAGTAGGAGAAGGTGGAAGATGAAGAAGTAAAGGAAAGAAAGGATATTCGAGGAGGAGGAGGAGGAGGTGGAGCTGGAGAAGGAGGTGGAGGAGGAGAAGGAGGTGGGGGAGGAGAAGGTGGAGGAGGAGGAATAAATGGCAAAGGATGGGAAGGCAAAAGAGAAGTAGGAGAAGGTGGAAGATGAAGAAGTAAAGGAAAGAAAGGAGGATATTCGAGGAGGAGGAGGAGGAGAAGATGGAGGAGGAGGTGGAGGAGAAGGAGGAGGAATAAATGGCAAAGGATGGGAAGGCAGAAGAGAAGGGGGAAAAGTTGGAAGAAGAGGAAGTAAAGGAAAGAAAGAAGGATATTCGAGGAGGAGGAGGATGTGGGGAAGGTGGAGGAGGGGGTGGAGGAGGAGGAGGAGTAAATGGCAAAGGATGGGAAGGCAGGAAAAGGAGTGGGAGAAGGTGGAAGAAGGGGAAGTAAAGGAAAGAAAAAAGGATTTTCGAGGAGGAGGAGGAGGTGGAGGAGGAATAAATGGCAAAGGATGGGAAGGCGGCAGGAGGAGTGGGAGAAGGTGGTGGAAGAAGAGGAAGTGAAGGAAAGACGCAAGGATATTCGAAGGATTTAATGAAGGAAGACTGTGAGAGACGCGGCAAGTATTTATAGATGAAGAGCAGCAACAAGTATTCATGGAAGAATAACAACAACTACAAGTATTTATGGAAGAAGAACAACAACTACAACACGTATTTATAGAAGAACAACAACAAATGGAACAAGTATTTATGGAAGAACAACAACAACCACAATAACAGCAACATCAACACCAGCAGTGACAAGCATCTATGGAAGAAAAAGAACAACAATAACAAATATTTATGGAAGAACAAGAACAGCAACAACAACAACCATCTATGGAAGAACAACAACAACTACAACAAGTAGTTATGGAAGAAGAACAACAACCACAATAACGGCAACAACAACAACAGCGACAAGTGTCTATGGAAGAAGAAGAAGAAGAAGAAAAAGAAGAAGCTGCAACGGAACAACAACAACAACAACAAAGACGACGAGAACAACAAAAACAACAACAAAGAATGTCTTAAGGAAATAAGAGAATTAGAGGATGCGATAAAGAGAAGACGAATCCCGGAGCATAAGATAAAGGGAACAGAATTGTCCCCAATAGAAAATTGTTGAGCTGAAGGATCAAGAAAGAAAAGATGTATGTGATACATAATGGCATTAGAGTGAAAAGCTAATTGGGAAGAGGGTATGGAAATGAAGGCAGAAGGAGACGTGGATGCCGAGTGGAAAGGAGAATAGAAACAGGGAGATAGGAGAATGGTAGGTGGAAAAGCAAGGAATAAACAGGGTAGATTAGACAGTGATAGGTAGGAGGGCAAGGAATAAACAGGGTGGATACGATAAAGGTAGGTAAGGAGGCAAGAATTAAACAGCTTAGATAAGATAGTGATAGGTAGGAAGGCAAGGAATAAACAGGGTAGATACGATAAAGGTAGGTAGGGAGGCAAGAATTAAAACGCTTAGATAAGATAGTGATAGGTAGGAAGGCAAGGAATAAACAGGGTAGATTAGACAGTGATAGGTAGGGAGGCAAGAATTAAACAGCTTAGATAAGATAGTGATAGGTAGGAAGGCAAGGAATAAACAGGGTAGATACGATAAAGGTAGGTAGGGAGGCAAGAATTAAAACGCTTAGATAAGATAGTGATAGGTAGGAAGACAAGGAATAAACAGGGTAGATACGATAAAGGTAGGTAGGGAGGCAAGAATTAAACAGCTTAGATAAGATAGTGATAGGTAGGAAGGCAAGGAATAAATAGGGTAGATTAGATAGTGATAGGTAGGAAGGCAAGGAATAAACAGGGTAGATACGATAAAGGTAGATAAGGAGGCAAGAATTAAACAGCTTAGATAAGATAGTGATAGGTAGGAAGGCAAGGAATAAACAGGGTAGATACGATAGTGGTAGGTAGGGAGGCAAGAATTAAACAGCTTAGATAAGATAGTGATAGGTAGGAAGGCAAGGAATAAACAGGGTAGATTAGACAGTGATAAGTAGGAAGGCAAGGAATAAACAGGGTAGATTAGACAGTGATAGGTAGGAAGGCAAGGAATAAACAGGGTAGATTAGACAGTGATAGGTAGGAAGGCAAGGAATAAACAGGGTAGATACGATAAAGGTAGGTAGGGAGGCAAGAATTAAACAGCTTAGATAAGATAGTGATAGGTAGGAAGGCAAGGAATAAACAGGGTAGATTAGATAGTGATAGGTAGGAAGGCAAGGAATAAAAAGGGTAGATACGATAGTGGTAGGTAGGGAGGCAAGAATTAAACAGCTTAGATAAGATAGTGATAGGTAAGAAGGCAAGGAATAAACAGGGTAGATTAGACAGTGATAGGTAGGGAGGCAAGAATTAAACAGCTTAGATAAGATAGTGATAGGTAGGAAGGCAAGGAATAAACAGGGTAGATACGATAAAGGTAGGTAGGGAGGCAAGAATTAAACAGCTTAGATAAGATAGTGATAGGTAGGAAGGCAAGGAATAAATAGGGTAGATTAGATAGTGATAGGTAGGAAGGCAAGGAATAAACAGGGTAGATACGATAAAGGTAGGTAAGGAGGCAAGAATTAAACAGCTTAGATAAGATAGTGATAGGTAGGAAAGCAAGGAATAAACAGGGTAGATACGATAAAGGTAGGTAGGGAGGCAAGAATTAAACAGCTTAGATAAGATAGTGAAAGGTAGGAAGGCAAGGAATAAACAGGGTAGATTAGACAGTGATAGGTAGGGAGGCAAGAATTAAACAGCTTAGATAAGATAGTGATAGGTAGGAAGGCAAGGAATAAACAGGGTAGATACGATAGTGGTAGGTAGGGAGGCAAGAATTAAACAGCTTAGATAAGATAGTGATAGGTAGGAAGGCAAGGAATAAACAGGGTAGATTAGACAGTGATAAGTAGGAAGGCAAGGAATAAACAGGGTAGATTAGACAGTGATAGGTAGGAAGGCAAGGAATAAACAGGGTAGATTAGACAGTGATAGGAAAGAAGGCAAGGAATAAACAGGGTAGATTAGACAGTGATAAGTAGGAAGGCAAGGAATAAACAGGGTAGATTAGACAGTGATAGGTAGGAAGGCAAGGAATAAACAGGGTAGATTAGACAGTGATAGGTAGGAAGGCAAGGAATAAACAGGGTAGATACGATAAAGGTAGGTAGGGAGGCAAGAATTAAACAGCTTAGATAAGATAGTGATAGGTAGGAAGGCAAGGAATAAACAGGGTAGATACGATAGTGGTAGGTAGGGAGGCAAGAATTAAACAGCTTAGATAAGATAGTGATAGGTAGGAAGGCAAGGAATAAACAGGGTAGATTAGATAGTGATAGGTAGGAAGGCAAGGAATAAACAGGGTAGATACGATAGTGGTAGGTAGGGAGGCAAGAATTAAACAGCTTAGATAAGATAGTGATAGGTAAGAAGGCAAGGAATAAACAGGGTAGATTAGACAGTGATAGGTAGGGAGGCAAGAATTAAACAGCTTAGATAAGATAGTGATAGGTAGGAAGGCAAGGAATAAACAGGGTAGATACGATAGTGGTAGGTAGGGAGGCAAGAATTAAACAGCTTAGATAAGATAGTGATAGGTAAGAAGGCAAGGAATAAACAGGGTAGATTAGACAGTGATAGGTAGGGAGGCAAGAATTAAACAGCTTAGATAAGATAGTGATAGGTAGGAAGGCAAGGAATAAACAGGGTAGATACGATAGTGGTAGGTAGGGAGGCAAGAATTAAACAGCTTAGATAAGATAGTGATAGGTAGGAAGGCAAGGAATAAACAGGGTAGATTAGACAGTGATAGGTAGAAGGCAAGGAATAAACAGGGTAGATACGATAGTGGTAGGTAGGGAGGCAAGAATTAAACAGCTTAGATAAGATAGTGATAGGTAGGAAGGCAAGGAATAAACAGGGTAGATTAGATAGTGATAGGTAGGAAGGCAAGGAATAAACAAGGTAGATACGATAGTGGTAGGTAGGGAGGCAAGAATTAAACAGCTTAGATAAGATAGTGATAGGTAAGAAGGCAAGGAATAAACAGGGTAGATTAGACAGTGATAGGTAGGGAGGCAAGAATTAAACAGCTTAGATAAGATAGTGATAGGTAGGAAGGCAAGGAATAAACAGGGTAGATACGATAGTGGTAGGTAGGGAGGCAAGAATTAAACAGCTTAGATAAGATAGTGATAGGTAGGAAGGCAAGGAATAAACAGGGTAGATTAGACAGTGATAGGTAGAAGGCAAGGACTAAACAGGGTAGATACGATAGTGGTAGGTAGGGAGGCAAGAATTAAACAGCTTAGATAAGATAGTGATAGGTAGGAAGGCAAGGAATAAACAGGGTAGATTAGATAGTGATAGGTAGGAAGGCAAGGAATAAACAAGGTAGATACGATAGTGGTAGGTAGGGAGGCAAGAATTAAACAGCTTAGATAAGATAGTGATAGGTAGGAAGGCAAGGAATAAACAGGGTAGATACGATAAAGGTAGGTAGGGAGGCAAGAATTAAATAGCTTAGATAAGATAGTGATAGGTAGGAAGGCAAGGAATAAACAGGGTAGATACGATAAAGGTAGGTAGGGAGGCAAGAATTAAAACGCTTAGATAAGATAGTGATAGGTAGGAAGGCAAGGAATAAACAGGGTAGATACGATAAAGGTAGGTAGGGAGGCAAGAATTAAACAGCTTAGATAAGATAGTGATAGGTAGGAAGGCAAGGAATAAATAGGGTAGATTAGATAGTGATAGGTAGGAAGGCAAGGAATAAACAGGGTAGATACGATAAAGGTAGGTAAGGAGGCAAGAATTAAACAGCTTAGATAAGATAGTGATAGGTAGGAAAGCAAGGAATAAACAGGGTAGATACGATAAAGGTAGGTAGGGAGGCAAGAATTAAACAGCTTAGATAAGATAGTGATAGGTAGGAAGGCAAGGAATAAACAGGGTAGATTAGACAGTGATAGGTAGGGAGGCAAGAATTAAACAGCTTAGATAAGATAGTGATAGGTAGGAAGGCAAGGAATAAACAGGGTAGATACGATAGTGGTAGGTAGGGAGGCAAGAATTAAACAGCTTAGATAAGATAGTGATAGGTAGGAAGGCAAGGAATAAAAAGGGTAGATTAGACAGTGATAGGTAGGAAGGCAAGGAATAAACAGGGTAGATACGATAGTGGTAGGTAGGGAGGCAAGAATTAAACAACTTAGATAAGATAGTGATAGGTAGGAAGGCAAGGAATAAACAGGGTAGATTAGACAGTGATAGGTAGGGAGGCAAGAAATAAACAGCTTAGATAAGATAGTGACAGGTAAGGTGCTTTAGTAAGTTAGTAACTTCTAGCTTGTAGTTTTAATCCCGTGTCTGTGTTTGCCACTGGTTAGTTGTTACTTAAGAGTAAATGCATGGTGCTTTAGTAAGTCACTAACAAGTAACTTAGTACGAGTACATGAGATATGGCGGATTATTGTAAAACAAAGAAACGTGGTGACCTATTTGATGTTTATAGTAATCTGAACACATTACCCACTGCATGTTCTGAGAAGTTTTATTCCAACTCTGACCAAGTTGTGGAATGATCTTCCTAATCGGGTATTTGAATCAGTAGAACTTCAAAAGTTCAAACTCGCAGCAAATGTGTTCATGTTGAACAGGCTTACATAAGTCCTTTTATAGTTTATATATTAAATATCAGTTTTAATGTTGTTAATGCTTTTAAAATATTTTATTTTAATTTTACATTACTTCTTATATCGTTTATTTATTTTCTTATTTCCTTTCCTCACTGGGCTATTTTTTCCTGTTGGAGCCCTTGGGCTTATAGCATCCAGCTTTTCCAACTAGGGTTGTAGCTTAGCTAATAATAATAATAATAATAATAATAATAATAATAATAATAATAATAATAGAGCCTTAGGGTTATAACATCTTGCTTTTCCAACTAGGGTTGTAGCATAGCTATTAATAATAATAATAATAATAATAATAATAATAATAATAATAATAATAATAATAATAATAGAGCCATAGGGCTTATAACATCTTGCTTTTCCAACTAGGGTTGTAGCTTAGCTAATAATAATAATAATAATAATAATAATAATAATAATAATAATAATAATAATAATAATCATCATCTTGCAAATTTTGCTACCAATTCCAGTTACAACTGATGACAATACGCAATTATTTTCTTGGGGTAAAAAATTACTTGAAAACAAGAACAGAATATGAATGCCTTTATTAATGGCTACTGATAAGAACATGGTCAAGTCTACTGACGTTTCTTTGGCTATGTGGATTAAAAGTTTAAAGGCAACTCATGAATGGCAGAGGCAGGGGACAGCAACAATCCCTGCCCAGCAGAACAACACCTATTGGCTCCCCCAAACCAACCAATCTTAGCTCGCAAGGATGGTGAGGATGCAGACACAAGAAACTATAGAGTTAGAGCGGGACTCGAACCCCAGTCCAGGAAATAGCTAAGCAGGGACGTTTCCAATAGACCACCACATGAAAAAATCTACATAATGCACAAACCACGTGCAACTCTCATTGAAACGTAAACACGCAAACCGTGAATTAATGGTTAAATCATTGCATAACTAAAATGTGGGAGGGTGGGCTGTGGCACCCTAGCAGTACCAGCTGAACTCGGTTGAGTCCCTTGTTAGGCTGGGAGGAACGTAGAGAGTACAGGTCCCCTTTTTTGTTTTGTTTCATTTATTGATATCGGCTACCCTCCAAAATTGGGGAAGTGCCTTGGTATATGTATGTATGTATAACTAAAAGTTGCATCGATCATTAATCATTACTGCGCAAGTACTAGCTTTATTTGTATCTCATCAATGCAATAGCATATGTCAGGCGTCATGTTGAAGAGCACTATCAAATCATATTACAATTAGCCTCTGTGCACAGCATATTGAATCAATAGACGATGGTAATGTCAAAACCCGAACTCAATAGCCACTGGCTAGTACAGTAATAACGTGTTCGTCTAGTAATCGCATGACAGCAGATCGATCCCAGCCCGGGAACGTGAGTTTAAGATGTTTACTGGGGAAGCCACTGCCTTGTTTGAGCACCACAGTGGGGGATTGGGCATGCCCGGCTGACGGTCTGGCGAGCATCTATTCTGATGAAATTGTAACTGAAACAAGACACTTTTACCTTTATATCTTATAAATGGAAAATATAATTTAATATAGTTACCGTTTTTTAATATATTATATGTTTATTGTTGATTACTCCTCTTGTAGTTTATTCATTTTCTTGTTTCGTTTCCATGAAGGGCTACTTTTCCCTGTTGGACCCTTTGGGCTTATAGCATTTTGCTTTTCTAATTAGGGTTGTAGCTTAGATTGTAATAATAATAATAATAATAATAATAATAATAATAATAATAATAATAATAATAATAATAATAAAATTATGTGAATGATTTATCTCTGTTAGCTATAAAAATGTATTACTATGAGTGTGTGTGTATGTATATGTATGTATGTGTGTATATGTGTATATATATATATATATATATATGTATATATATATATATACACATATATATTATATATCTATATATATATATATATATATATATCTATATATATATACATACATATATATATATATATATATATGTATGTATGTATATATATATAGATATATATATATATATATATATATACATACATATATATATGTATATATATATATATATGTGTGTATATATATATATATATATATATATTTAAAACGGGAAAGTTTACAGGAACGTTTAATTTCTCATGGAATTATAGAACTATTTGGATGATTCTTAAAAAAGGAATTAATTATTTAAAAATAATAATTAATCTTTAGAGAAGACTTAATCTTCAAAAAGCTAATCTTTGAAAAATAATCTTTAAAAAAGAATTAATCTTTAAAAAAGAATTAATATTTAAAAAAGAATAAATCTTTCAAAAAGAATTAATCTTTAAAAGAGAATTAATCTTTTTAAAAAACAATCTTTCAAAATAAGAATTAATCTTTAAAAAGAATTAATCTTTAAGAAAAAGTTAATCTAAAACAAAAACAAAAATCTCTAAAAAAAAAGAAAGAAATAGTCTTTAAAAAAAATTGATCTTTAAAAAAAGAATAAGGAAAACAATTCTTTAAAAATTGAATTAATCTTAAAATAAATCTAATCTTAAAATAAATCTAATCTTAAAATAAATCTAATCTTCAAAAAAAGATCTTTAAAAAAGAAATAATCCTAAAAAAGAATTAATCTTTAAAAAAGAATTATTCTTTAAAACCAATTAATCTTTAGAAAAGAATTAACCTTTAAAAAATACTAATCTTTAAAAACTTAAAAAGTCAAAAAGGTGCTGTAGTTTAGGGTGTGAGAGAGAGACTCCGGTTGAGCGACCCTTCTGCCAGGTGAAAATTTACTTTGAAAAGTTGGTTAGTTTTTCTTTTAAAACCTTAAGGGAGTAGCACCTCTCTCTCTCTCTCTCTCTCTCTCTCTCTCTCTCTCTCTCTCAGACCATCTAAGACTGGAAGATACAAAATACACCGGAAGATGCATTAGCAACTCTCTGGTGGATATATAAGGTGCCTCATACTGAGGGACCTGGGGGAACCCAAACATAGAATAACGAAATAAGGCTCTCTCTCTCTCTCTCTCTCTCTCTCTCTCTCTCTCTCTCTCTCTCTCTCAGACCATCCAAGACTGGAAGATGCAAAATACACCGGAAGACGCATTAGCAACTCTGGTGGATATATAAGGTGTCTCACACTGGGGGACCTGGGGGAACCCAAACATAGAATAAAGCAATAAAGAAATAAGGCTCTCTCTCTCTCTCTCTCTCTCTCTCTCCTCTCTCTCTCTCTCTCCTTATTTCTTGAAAACCATGTTTTATTAATATCATTATCATAATTACTCGCTAAGCTACAACCCTAGTTGGAAAGGCAAGATGCTATAAGCCCAAGGGCTGCAACAGGGAAAATAGCCCAGTGAGGAAAGGAAACAAGTAAACACTGCGAGAAGTTTAAGAACAATAACAACATCAAATAAATCTTTCACATATATACTATAAAAACTTGAAAACAGCAAGAAGATAAAAACTTCAAAATAACAAGAGAACTAGAACTCTATTGTGATCCTTCCAAGACATACTTCTATTTCTAAGCCCAAACTGTTTTTTTTCTTTTTTTTTTGATGGCCATTCATGAATGGCAGAGGCAAGGGACAGTGACATTGCCCTATCAAGCAGGATAATGCCCTAGAGACTGACCATAGACATAATTATGATCAGTGCCCAAGGCCCTCTCCAGCAAAGATAGGACCAAGTAGGGTCAGGCAATGGCTGCTGATGACTCAGCAGATAGAGCTATAGGCTCCTCAAACACCCTTATCCTTAGCTCATTAGGATGGTAAGGTTGCAGCTACCAAAGAAACTAACGAGTTTGAGCGGGACTCGAACCCCAGTCAGGCGTTCACCAGTCAGGGACGTTACCACACGTTGCCTGGTGATCACCAGACTGGGGTTAAGAGTCCCGCTCAAACTCGTTAGTTCCTTTAATGTCCGCAACCTCATCATCCTTGTGAGCTAAGGAGGGGGATTTGGTGGAGCTTATAGGTCTATCTACTATGTCATCAGTAGCCATTATCTGGCCCTCCTTGGTCCTAGCTTGGGTGGAAAGGGGGCTTGGGCGCTGTTCATACGTATATATATGGTCAGTCTCTAGGGCATTGTCCTGTTTAAAAGGGCAATGTCACTGACCCTTGCCTCAGCCATTCATGAGCAGCCTTTAAACCTTTAAACAGATGAGTTTAAATATCTGGTCTCAGATAGATAGAAGAATAAGAGGCAAACCAAAGGAGATCAATTACCGGCTCTTTATTATTATTATTATTATTATTATTATTATTATTATTATTATTATTAAATGCTAAGCTACAACCCTAGTTGGAAAAGCAGGATGCTATAAGCCCAGGGGCCCCAGACAGGGAAAATAGCCCAGTGAGGAAAGGAAACAAGGAAAAATAAAATATTCTAAGAACAGAAAAAACATTGAAATAAATATTTCCAATATAAACCATAAAAACTTTAACAAAACAAGAGGAAGAGAAACTAGATAGAACAGTGTGCCAAAGTGTACCCGCAAGCAAGAGAACTCTAACCCAAGACAGTGGAAGACCATGGTACAGAGGCTATGGCACTACCCAAGACTAGAGAACAATGGTTGAGATTTTGGAGTGTCCTTCTCCTAGAAGAGCTGCTTACCATAGCTAAAGTCTCTTCTATTCTTACCAAGAGGAAAGTGAAGTTTTTATTGTATATATAGTTTTTATTGTTTATATATGAGATATTTATCTTAATGTTGTTACTCTTCTTGAAATATTTCCATGTGGGTTAGAAGTCCTCTTCTCATCTCGGCATGATTATAAATTATAAATGCATAATATATCAGTAGTTTCTACAGACAGAGAGAGATTTTCTTCCAACTTCTCAATTCGTTATATAATTTGCTATCATTCTATAAGGTTTAGACTACACTGGAAACAAAAAAAATTATTTCATATTCTTATTTTTTTGTTCAGATTGATTAATTGTTCTTCAATAAACTGAACACTTAAGACAAAGACAGTTATTATAGCTTTGAACAAATAGTCCTCTAAGCACACTTAATTGTTGTAAATATCGTAATGTGATGGACATTTTGGGCAACGTGACCAACACTTAAATGTGAAAAGATTACATACTTATCTCACAAATCTATGCATATTATTTAAGATAAGAAACAGATTAATTCAGGATAATATATATAGCAAGGATATCATTCAAGAATTCATATCAAATGTTTCCAATTAATTAGAATAAAACTTCAAAAATAAAACTTCAAAATTGACGATGGATAAGATATCTCACTGGGGCAGAGATATTCTATTAACACTCACTCTTTGTTTCCAATTAACTATAATAAAACTTCAACCTTGACGATGGTTAAAATATCTCACTGGCGAAGAGATATTCTATTAAAACTCGTTCTTTGTTTCCAATCAATTAAAATGAGATTTCAAAATTGACGATGTAGAGGATATCTCACTGGAACAGAGATATTCTATCAAAACTCGTTCTTTGTTTCCAATCAATTAAAATGAGATTTCAAAATTGACGATGTAGAGGATATCTCACTGGAACAGAGATATTCTATTAAAACTCGTTCTTTGTTTCCAATTAATCGTAATAAAACATCAAAATTGATGATGGATAAGATATCTCATTGTGGAAGAGATATTCTATTAAAACTCGTTCTTTGTTTCCAATTAATCGTAATAAAACATCAAAATTGACGATGGATAAAATATCTCACTGAGGAAGAGATATTCTATTAAAACTCGTTCTTTGTTTCCAATTAATTATAATAAAACTTAAAAATTGACGATGGTTAAAATATCTCACTGGGGAAGAGATATTCTATTAAAACTCGTTCTTTGTTTCTAGTTAATTAAAAAAAAAATGGAAATTGATTATAAAACTTCTAAATTTACGATGGTTAAATATCTCACTGGGGAAGAGATATTCTATTAACGCTATTTCTTATCATAAAAGATATGAGATTCCTGTAACCACGTTGAAATAAAGCCATGACGGAAGCGTTAATATGGGATATGATACGCTTTATTTAAGCACTGAATAATGATGAAGATTAAAGATATTTCAGTGTCATTCCTGTGATGTTTATAATGAAGATAAAAATCTAAACTTTTTCAAAAAAGGTCTATATAATTGTAGTTTTTTTAAAATATTTTCTTAAAATACTTCAGGAGGGCCGAA
>NC_090725.1:332873320-332877689 GCF_036898095.1 Palaemon carinicauda
ATAACCCCTTGGGGGTTAAGGGTTGGAAATTTCCAAATAGCCTGGGGGTAAAAGGGTTAATAAAAAGCACAAAGGATTTCTATACAATGCTACACAATAGTGATTTAAGAAATAATTTTGCTAATAGAAATAATGAAACACCTGAGCCAGTACCAAAAGTAACAATAGAAGAAGTAAAGAAAGCATTAAAAGACAGGAAAAGCGACAAAGCAACAAGAGAAGATGGTTTAACAATTGATTTAATAGACATAGGAAATTTCACAGCAGTAAAACTCAACGAACTTTACACAAAATGTTTGCAAGAATGCTCCTTACCCTCAGCTTGGAAAGACTGTCATTATACTAATTCACAAAACGGGAGAGAAAAAAGACCTGAAAAATTACCACCTAATAAGTTTACTCTTAGTAATATATAAAATATTTACAAATATCACATCAGTCCGAATAGCAAGCAAGCTTAACTTTAATCTCAACTAACAGTGAAGTCAGAGTTTCGAAGCGGTTATTCAACAACTGGCCATATCTAATTAACCACTACATATGGCATTTATAACCAATGAAAAAGTTTTTGATTCTGTCAAAACTTCAATAGCAAAGAAAGCTCTTCAAAGACAAGGAATAAATGTGTTAAAACATTTAGAGATATCTATACGGGAAGTACATCAATCCTTAAACTACATAAAGATAGAGAGAAAACTCTGAGAAAGAAGTTAGAGAGGGAAACCCATCTATCCTAAATTGTTCACAGCGTGCCTAGAAGTAGCTTTTAAACATTTAGATTGGGAAAATGTCGAAATTAAAATCATAAGATTTGCAGATGATATAATTCTGTTTAGTGAATCATGGGAGGATTGCAAATTATGATAGAATATTTGAATAGAGAAAACAGATATGTAGCACTGAAAATAAAAATGAGCACATCTAAGAAAATTTTCACTGAAAATGCAAACAACAAAAAAGGGTTATTGACGAGCCTCTAGAAATTCTTAATGAATTTACCTACGTAGGCAGACATTAAGTGTTTCCCCAGGACATGAGTCCGAAATTAAATGAAGGATAAGCATAAGATTGAGAGCTTTTGGTAAAAAAAAATGAGGTTATGAAAATTAAAATGCCACTTTCTCTTAAAAGAAAAGTATTTAACCAGAAGCCTACCAGTATCAACTTATGCATCAGAAACTGGGAGCCTTACTGAAGTCTTAGACCATAAGTTAGTTATGTTACCTTTGGAAAGGTAATATATATATATATATATATATACATACAGTATATATATATATATATATATATATACATATATATATATATATATATATACTGTATATCCCAGAGTTTCTGCTTCAACTGAAAAAAAAACATAACTCTAAAGAAACCTCGTACAATTCAGGAACATAAATGGTGGGCTACCCTTAACTCTGCACTTTTTGGTGAGGACTTAACCATTCCTCCTTTACTTAAACTAGACAGCTCTATCATTCACTGTCCAAATGTAAACTCAAAGTAATTGGAAACTAGATCATCCTCATTCCTGTATTCCTAAGACCAAACTAATTAGTTTAGCGTTTCTGTCCCTTGGAATCAAAACACTCTTGATGGACCTTGATGTATAGGTAGGTGTAGATCCAAATGGTATTCTTCATTTGTTTTTTATAAAGATCTATGATTTCTTAGCACATTTTACACTTGTTGGAGAATTGGTAATATTACTCCATTAAGGTAAATGTGTTTGTTATAGCTCTAGCCCTGTTACTTAACACCCAATTTCCCTAGACCCCATATTCTAAAGTTTTTAAACGTCTAAATAGGTATGCTAAAAGTAATAATCAGTTCCATATCTTGGAGCTTGCAATGCCTTTTTACAATATCCAATGTTATGCATGTTATGGGAGGTAAATCAGTTGTCGTTTGCGGATGATACTGTGCTGGTTGCAGACGCGGAAGAGAAGCTTGGCCGATTATTGACAGAATTTGGAAGTGTGTGAGAGAAGGAAGTTGAGAGTTAATGTGGGTCAGAGTAAGGTTACGAGATGTACAAGAAGGGAAGGTGGTGCAAGGTTGAATGTCATGTTGAATGGAGAGTTACTTGAGGAGGTGGATCAGTTTAAGTACTTGGGGTCTGATGTTGTAGCAAATGGTGGAGTGGAAGCAGATGTACGTCAGAGAGTGAATGAAGGATGCAAAGTATTGGGGGCTGTTAAGGGAGTAGTAAAAATAGAGGGTTCGGCATGAATCTAAAGAGAGTTCTATATGAGAAAGTGATGGTACCAACTGTGATGTATGGATCGGAGTTGTGGGGAATGAAAGTGATGGAGAGACAAAAAATTAAAGGTGTTTGAGATGAAATGTCTAAGGAGTATGGCTGGTGTATCTCGAGTAGATAGGGTTAGGAACGAAGTAGTGAGGGTGAGAACGGGTGTAAGAAATGAATTAGCAGCTAGAGTGGATATGAATGTGTTGAGGTGGTTTTGCCATTTTGAGAGAATGAAAAATGCCTGTCTGGTAAAGAAGGTGATGAATGCAAGAGTTGATGGGAGAAGTACAAGAGGAAGGCCAAGATTTGGGTGGATGGATAGAGAGAAGGAAGCTCTGGGTGATAGGATGATAGATGTGAGAGAGGCAAAAGAGCGAGCTAGAAATAGGAATGAATGGCGAGCATTTGTGACGCAGTTCCGGTAGGCCCGGCTGCTTCCTCCGGTGCCTTGGATGACCGCGGAGGTAGCAGCAGTAGGGGATTCGGTGTTATGAAGCTTCATCTGTGGAGGATAACGGGGAAGGGTGGGCTGTGGCACCCTAGCAGTACCAGCCCAACTCGGTTGAGTCCATTGTCAAGCTGGGAGGAACGTAGAGAGGAGAGGTCCCCTTTTTTGTTTCATTTGTTTGATGTCGGCTACCCCCAAAAATTGGGGGAAGTGCCTTGGTCTATGTATGTATGATGCATAAATACCTTGATTTTGGTCCAGAAGTTTATATAATTGGCCTTGATTTTAGCGCTGTCAGTGACAGTTAATCATGAGGGCGTTGTTTTCAAACTCAAACAGTTGGAAGTATAGTTGCTCTTTTCTTAGCATCATTATTGAATTTCTCAGTAATCGATTGCAAATAATTATAGACACCATGGTGAGAATAGGAACGGGATATCAGGTGTTTCTCGGGGGCAGTGTTTTTGGCCCATTATCACAATATACAGGACAATATTAGCGAAGTCTAGGACAAACTGGCCCAGGATTTTTCTCAAAAAATGAATTAATATATATATATATATATATATATATATATACATACATATATATACATATATATATGTATTATTATTATTATTATCATTATTATTATTACTTGCTAAGCTACAACCCTAGTTGGAAAAGCAAGATGCTATAAGGCCAGGGGGCTCCAACAGGGAGAATAGCTCAGTAAGGAAAGGAAAAAAAGAAAAATAAAATATCTTAAGAAGAGCAACAATATTAAAATAAATATCACTTTATAAACTATAAATTAACGTATACATCTATGTATGTATATATATATATATATATATATATATATACTTAATAACAACCACAATAATAATAACGATAAAAACTAAATACAAGTTATATAAAGAGACACTGAACCTGTTCACCTTAAGATATTGGAAGAAACCGACGCAAGTTAAAGGTTGATTGAATAGAAAAGCGCAGTAATAAGATTTTTTTTTCTTCGAAACTCCAATCATAAAAACAAGAAGATATACGTATTTAGAAAAGTGTTCTAGCAAAATAATTGATGGCAGAAATGTATCAGCTTTGTAATTGAAATGCACACTAGCATATAATATATATATATATATATACATATGTATATATATATATATATATATATGCTGTTATATAATATATATATATATATATATATACAGGTATATATTCATATATATAGATATATAGATATATATATATACATATATATATATATATATATATGTGTGTGTGTGTGTGTATGTATGCGTTACAAATACACACTATACACTGAGATATAGTCCTATGCATATGCTGTAACCAGGCAAAGCAAACACCTCCACCAAATAGTAGCTATTTACAACAGGGAATCACGAATGTAGTAGCATCAAAAAAAAAAAAAATCCTATCTATCTCATTAACAAGATTTTCGATTTTCTACATTGAAAAAAAAAAAATTCGGGGCTGAATAAATCACCCTTAATAACACCTCGCTGTTGTATGGGGGCGCAGCAGCGTCAAGGGGAAAGCTATAGAGACTAATCTTCATGACATAATTAATAGAATAGTCGCCCTAATTGACCCGACTACGGTCAAATTAGATCCAAGCCCCAGCCGTAAGTAGACGTAACCATACAGGGCGGGAATACACCGCA
>NC_090725.1:332883189-332885689 GCF_036898095.1 Palaemon carinicauda
ACATCAGGCCGAATAGCAAGAATGCTGGACTTCAATCAACTAACACTGAAGGCATAATTTCGAAGCGGTTATTCAACAACTGACCATATCTAATAACCACTATGTATGGCATTTATAGCCTAAGAAAAAGTTTTTGAATCTGTCAAAACTTCGGCAGTAAAAAAAGCCCTTCAAAGACAAGGAATAAATGAATCTTCTGTTAAAACATTTGAAGATATCTATTTGGAAAGTACAGCAATCCTTAAACTACATAAGGACAGAGAGAAAATTCTGATTGAGAAAGAAGTTAAGAGAGAAACCCATGTATCCTAAATTGTTCTCAACCGTGCCTAGAAGTAGCTTTTAAACATTTAGATTAGGAAAATGTTGAAATTAACAACATAAGATTTGCAAATGACATAATTCTGTTTAGTGAATCATGGGAGGAATTGCAAATTATGATAGAATATTTGAATAGAGAAACCAGAAATTTCGCACTAAAAATAAAAATTAGCAAATCTAAGAAAATTTTCATTGAAAATGCAGACAACAAATAAGGGTTATTAACGGACCTCTAGAGATTCTTAATGAATATACCTACGGAGGCACACATTAAGTGTTCCCCCGGGACATGAGACCAAAATTAAATGGTTAAGCATGTGATTGAGAGCTTTTGGTAAACAAAATGAGATTATGAAACGTAAAATGTCACTTTCTCCTAAAAGAAAGTTTTTAAACCAAAAGCCTACCAGTATCAACTTATGCATCAGAAACCTGGAGCCTTACTAAAGCCTTAGAACATAAGCTAGTTATGTTACCTTTAGAAAGGGAACATATATATATATATATATATATACAACACCTATATGTATATATATATATATATATATATACAGTATATCCCAGAGTTTCTGCTTCAACTGAAAAAGAATAAAACAACCATAAAGAAACCCTTCCTCGTACAATTCGGGAACATAAGTAGTGGGCTACCCTTAACTCTGCACTTTTTGGTGTGGAATTAACCATTCCTCCTTTACTTAAACTAGACAGCTCTATCAGTCACTGCCCAAAGGTAAAGGCAAAGTAATTGGAAACTAGATCATCCTCATTCCTGTATTCCTGATACTAAACTATTTAGTTTAGCTTTTCTGTCCCTTGGAATCAAAACACTCTTGATAGACCTTGATGTATAGGTAAGTGTAGATCCAAAAGGTATTCTTCATTTGTTTTTTATAAAGATCTATGATTTCCTAGCACTTTTTACACTTTTTGGAGAATAGGTAATATCTACTCCATTAGGTAATTGTGTTTGTTATAGCTCTAGCCCTGTTACTTAACACCCAATTTCCCTAAACCCCATATTCTAAAGTTTTTAAACGTCTAAATAGGTATGCTAAAAGTAATAATCAGCTCTCTATCTTGCAATTTTACTTTTGTAAACAACTTGGAGCTTGCAATGCCTTTTAACAATTTCCAATGTTATGCATGTTATGGGAGATAAATCAGTTGTTGTTTGCAGATGATACTGTACTGGTTGCAGATACGGAAGAGAAGCTTGGCTGATTAAAGACAGAATTTGGAAGGGTGTGTGAGAGAAGGAAGTTAAGAGTTAATGTGAGTAAGAGTAAGGTTATTAGATTATTATTATTATTATTATTACTTACTAAGCTACAACCCTAGTTGGAAAAGCAGTATGCTATAAGCCCTGGGGCTCCAACAGGGAAAATAGCTCAGTGAGGAAAGGAAAAAAGGAAAATAAAATATTCTAAGAAGAGTAACAACAATAAATATCTCCTATATAAACTATAAAAACTTTAACAAAACAAAAGGAAGAGAAATAAGATAGGAGAGTGTGCTCGAGTGTACCCTCAAGCAAGAGAACTCTAACCCAAGACAGTGAAAGGCCATGGTACAGAGGCTATGGCACTACCCAAGACTAGAGAACAGTGGTTTGATTTTGGAGTGTCCTTCTCCTAGAAGAGCTGCTTACCATAGCTAAAGAGACTCTTCTACCCTTACCAAGAGGAAAGTGGCACTGAACAATTACAGTGCGACAACCCCTTGGGTGATGAAGAATTGTTTGGTAATCTGTGTTGTCAGGTGTATGAGGATAGAGGAGAATATGTAAAGAATATGCCAGACTATTCAGTGTGTATGTAGGCAAAGGGAAAATGAACCGTAACCAGAGAGGAGGATCCAATGTAGTACTGTCTGGCCAGTCAAAAGACCCCA
The DNA here is from genome assembly GCF_036898095.1 of Palaemon carinicauda. Taxonomy (NCBI): domain Eukaryota; kingdom Metazoa; phylum Arthropoda; class Malacostraca; order Decapoda; family Palaemonidae; genus Palaemon; species Palaemon carinicauda. The sequence goes on from NC_090725.1 coordinate 332,885,401, forward strand.
TAACTCTCTAGCGGTAGTATCTCAACGGGTGGCTGGTGCCCTGGCCAACCTACTACCTACCAAGATGTACAAGAAGGGAAGGTGGTGCGAGGTTGAATGTCGTGTTGAATGGAGAGTTACTTGAGGAGGTGGATCAGTTTAAGTACTTGGGGTCTGTTGTTGCAGTAAATGATGGAGTGGAAGCAGATGTACGTCAGAGAGTGAAAGAAGTATGCAAAGTGTTGGGGGCAGTTAAGGGAGTAGAAAAAATAGAGGGTTGGGCATGAATGTAAAGAGTTCTGTATGAGAA
>NC_090725.1:332890689-332908189 GCF_036898095.1 Palaemon carinicauda
TATTGGAAAGTTTACCCAAAAAATATTTTTTTATTTATGTATTAAAATTATTACCAATGTTTATCAAAATTCCTTGTCAGGTTCAATTATTCCTTTTCCATTTTTTTTTTCAATTTTCGTAGATGTTATAGATCTTATTGGAAAGTTTAGCAATAGATCTTATTGGAAAGTTTAGCAAAAAAAAAAATTTTTTTTTTATTTATGTATTAAAAATATTACCAACGTTACTCAAAATTCCATGCCAGTTTCAATTATTCCTTTTCCAGTATTTTTTTTTTTTTATTATTATTATTTTCGCAGATGTTCTGGCGTAGATCCAATTGGAAAAATTAGCAATTTTTTATTTTTTATTTATGAACTAAAATTATTACCAATGTTACTCAAAATTCCATGCCAGTTTCAATTATTCCTTTTCCAGTATTTTTTTTTCAATTTTCGTAGATGTTCTAGAACTAGATCTTATTGGAAAGTCTAGCAAAAAAAAAAAAATTATTTATGTATTAAAAATATTACCAATGTTACTCAAAATTCTTTACCAGTTTCAATTATTCCTTTTCCATTTTTTTTTTTCAATTTTCGTAGATGTTCTAGTTCTCATTGGAAAGTTTAGCAAAAAAAATATTTTTCATTTATGTATTAAAAATATTACCAATGTTACTCAAAAATTCTTTGCCAGTTTCAATTATTCCTTTTCCATTATTTTTTTTTTTTCAATTTTCGTAGATGTTCTAGAGCTACATCTTACTGGAAAGTTTAGCAAAAAAATATATTTTGATTTATGTACCCAAAACATCACCAGTATTACTCAAAATTCCTTGTCAGTTTCTCTTACTTTTCCAATTTTTTTTTTCATTATCGTAGAAAATCTAGCAATTTTTTTCTATTTATGTACCAAAAATATCACCAGTATTACTCAAAAAATTCCTTGTCAGTTTCTATTACTTTTCCAATTTTTTTTTTCTTCTTTTTTTTCATTTTCGTAGATATTCGAGAGCCAGATCTACTTGGAAAATTATAATGAAGTGAACAGGAGTCTTGAGTAAGTTACATATCACTGATGGAGTCCAAAATTGGCATTTGGAGAGCTTCTAGCAAAAGCAAATGAGGTTAAATTAAAAGAAATTTAGAATAGGTCAAGTGGAAATAAAAACATAGATACCTCTAAGATGATGAAAATGATATTCATGCCCTTTCCATCATGAGCCTCAATACTATTATTATTATCATTATTATTATTATCATTATTATTATTATTATTATTATTATTAATAATAATAATTGCTAAGCTACAACCCTAGTTTGAAAAGCAGGATGCTATAAGCCCAGGAGCTCCAACACGGAAAATAGCCCAGTGAGGAAAGGAAACAAGGGAAAATTAAATATTCTAAGAATAATATTAAAAAAAAATATCTATATAAACTATAAAAACGTTAACAAAACAAGAGGAAGAGAAATTAGATAGAATAGTGTGCCCGAGTGTACTCTCAAGCAAGAAGCTCTAACCCAAGACAGTGGAAGATCATGGTAAAGAGGCAATGGCACTACCCAAGACAAGAGAACAATGGTTTGATTTTGAAGTGTCCTTCTCCTAGAAGAGCTGCTGACCATAGCTAAAGAGTCTCTCCTACACTTACCAAGAGGAGAGTAGCCACTGAACAATTACAGTGCAGTAGTAAACCCCTTGGGTGAAGAAGAATTGTTAGTTAATCTCAGTGTTGTCAGGTGTATGAAGACAGAGGAGAATCTGTAAGAATAGGCCAGACTATTCGGTGTATGTGTAGGCATAGTATTCAAGTATTATTTCAGCTGTGACCAAGATGTGGAATGATCTTCCTAATCAGCCAGTTGAATTGATTCAAACTTGAAGCTAATGTTTTCCTGTTGAACAGGCTGATACAAATATATTTTTATAACTTATTTATTAATGATCTATTTCAATATTGTTACTGTTCTTAAAATATGTTATTTTCATTGTTCATTACTCTTCTTGTAGTTTATGTTTCCTTATTTCCTTTCCTCACTGGGCTATTTTCCCTGTTGGAGACCTTGGGCTTATGGCATTCAGCTTTTCCAACTAGGGTTGAAGCTAGGCTAATAATAATAATAATAATAATAATAATAATAATAACAACAACAACAACAACAACAATAATAATAATAATAATATGTATGATGATAATAATAATAATAATAATAATAATAATAATAATAATAATATAATAATAATACTAATAATAATAATAGGTGATTATGCTGATGAACTAAAGCCTGTTCAACATATTAAATAATGTTGTAAATAATGTTGTAAGTAATGTTGTAAATAATGTTGTAAGTAATGTAATTTAAACTAAACGTACAATAAGTCTGGATTATAAGTGATCAATTACTACTATTTTTGGTAAACCTTCATTTCGTAAATATTAAAAAAGGCTACACAGAACCCCCTCACCCTATAAAAGTAAAAGTCTACGGGCGAAGAACTCCTATTTGAAACTATTGTCCATCCAGGAGACAGAATCGATATATATTTCATTTAAAAACATATTTAGATAAATAGTAATAATTTGAATTGCAATTACAGTATATGTAAAATTAAAAATTGTTTATGTAAATATACTATGATGTATATATGTTATAAATTGTAAGATTGTAGATGTGTATTTCATAATAAAAGGTAAAAAAAAACCGGTATGTGACGTCACTAGGGCCATGGTATATCGAGGGCCTTACAATAATGTATTTGTTTACAATAACATCAGATTTAGATTCAGTGAGACTTTACATTAAGTAACTGAACCAAGAATTACATATTTGTTTAATGAATGTAAAAATTTGATATAATCATTACTAGATAAGTTACAACCCTAGCTGGAAAAGCAAGATGCTATAAGCCCAAGGACTACAACAGGGTTAAATAGCCCAGTGAGGAAAGGAAATATACAAACTACTAGCTAAGCTACAGCCCTTGCTGGAAAAGCAAGATGCTATAAGCCCAAGGGATCCAACAGGGAAAAATAGCCCAGGGAGGAAAGGAAATAAGGAAAGCCCAAGGGCTGCAACAGGGTTAAATAGCCCAGTGAGGAAAGGAAATAAATAAACTACTAGCTTAGCTATAGCCCTTGTTGGAAAAGCAAGATCCTATAAGCCCAAGGGATCCAAAAGGGAAAATAGCCCAGTGAGGAAAGGATATAAATAAAATACTAAGCAATAGCCCTTGTTGGAAAAACAGAATGCTATTAGCCCTAGGGCTTCAACAAGGTTAAATAGCCCAGTGAGGAAACGAAATAAGGAAATAAATAAACTTCTAGCTAAGCTACAGCCATTGTTGGAAAGGCAGGACGCTATAAGCCAAAGGGATCCAACAAGCAAAAATAGCCCAGTGAGGAAAGCATATAAAGAAATAAATAAACTACATGAGAAGTTATGAACAACTAATATTAAGTATTTCAAGATCAGCCAAATTAAAATAAATCTTCCATATATAAACTATAAAGAGAGACTTAATGTATATCCGCCTGTTTAACATAAAAAAACATTCGCTACAAGTTTGATCTTCAGAAATTCTACCGATTCAACTGTCATATGAAGTGTATAAATTCCAACACTTCATAGAAAATAAAAGTTTCAACTGTTTTATATAAAAAAAATTTTAAGAAACAATGAAACGTAGAAATTCAACACTTCAAAGAAAATAATAAATAGTTTCAACCTACTTATAAAAGATAAAAAATTTAATAAACAATGAAGCGTAGAAATTCAACACTTCAAAGAAAATTACAAATAGTCTCAACTGATTTATAAAAGAAAAAAATTTAATAAACAATGAAGCGTAGTTATTCAACACTTCAAAGAAAATTACAAATAGTCTCAACTGATTTATAAAAGAAAAAAATTTTAATAAACAATGAAGCGTAGTTATTCAACACTTCAAAGAAATTTACAAATAGTCTCAACTGATATATAAAAAGGATAAAAAAAACCATTCTTAACAGTTTGTATTTTATCACCATGAAGCGTAGAAATTCCACCACTTCAAAGAAAATTGCAAATAGTCTCAACTGATATATAAAAAGGATAAAAAAATACTACCGATAAGAAACAATAGACTGATACACATCATAGATCCAACGGGAAGAGACGGCTGCTTGTAAGAACAATTTAACGTACAAAATTGGCGTTGAAAAAAAAAAAAAAAAAAAAAAATTAAAAAAAAAATGTTAAACAATGAAGCGTAGAAATTCAACACTTCAAGGAAAATTACAAATAGTTTCAACGGATTTATAAAGGAGATAAAAAAAAAAAAACATTCTTACCAGTTGGTTTTTTTTTCGCCTTGAAGTGTTGAAAATTACAAATAGTCTCAACTGATATATAAAGACGATAAAAAACTACCGTTAAAAAACAATAGACTGATACACATCATAGATCCAACGGGAATAGACGGCTGCTTGTAAGAACAATTTGACGTACAAAATTGGCGTTGCAAAAAAAGCAAAAAAAAAAGTTTAAAAAAAAATCCACTCCGTCGCTTAAACTGCCTAATTCATCAAACGCCAGGATTACCTAAATTTTAGTCGGATTTAAAAATATAATTGGGAGCCTCACCGATGGAGCCTGAAGAGGAGGAGCCCCCCATGGAGGATCTCAACCCCTGGAGGAGTGGGGGGGCCCCCATTTGGAGGATCTACGCCCCCGTTAGCAGGACGCACACGAGGCCTTTGGAAATGAACGGAGTCGGGCTCTTGCTATTTTAAGGACTTTCAAAGTTGTAGGTATTTGTTTGATTCTTTTTTTTTTTTTAATAGTGGTTTGTTAATCAATTATTTCATTATCTATGTTGTTCCTGGGTTCTTAAAGCTATTTAGCACATTTTGTTCATTTTTGCTGAGCTGTCTGATTTGGCCAAATCAACCAAGAGTCAATAAGTGTAGGAGGAGATGATATATATATATATATATATATATATATATATATATATATATATATATGCGTGTGTGTGTGTGTGTATGTATATATACATTTATATATACAGTATACATACATATATATATACATATATATACATATGTGTGTGTATATATGTATATATATATATATATATATATATATATATATATATATATACATTTATATATATACATACATATATATACATACACACACACACACACACACACACACACATATATATATATATATATATATATATATATATATATATATATTGCTTTCACTTCACCTATTTACATATTACTTTATGTTGGCAAAACCGATAAACAAATATCATAATGTATCCAGTGTGACTCATTGTTTCATTTTACACATTTTGTACAAAATTCCTTTCTGGGATACAAACTTTCACCAAACTTGTATATATTGAACAGGCTGACATGAGTCTCTTTTTATAGTTTATATAAAAAAGATCGGTTTTAATATTTTTATTCTTCTTAAAATATTTTAATTTTTCATTACTTCTTTTGTAGTTTATTTATTTCCTTATTTCCGTTCGTCGCTGGGTTATTTTTCCCTGTTGGAGCCCTTCGGGTAATAGCATTCTGCTTTTCTAACTAGTATTGTAGCTTGACTAATAATAATAATAATAATAATAATAATAATAATAACAACAATAATAATAATAATAATAATAATAACAATAATAATAATAATAATAATAAATGGCTTTTCCAATTCCTGCAAGAAACTATCAGCTAATTATGTTGGCTTAGATAAACAAATACAGAAAGAAAATAAACAAAAATGAATTAAAAGTAAACAAAATAAAGGCCAATAGCGAGAGAGAGAGAGAGAGAGAGAGAGAGAGAGAGAGAGAGAGAGAGAGAGAGAGAGAGAGAGAGAGAGCGAGGCGAGCTCTGACAGGCAATCCGATCAGAGGTCTTGTTTGGAAGTTAGGCGGCATTGCAACCAGCTCCTAAGCTCCAATTATATTCGACAACACCCGTGACCTCCTCCTCCTCCTCCTAGTCTGCCTTCCTCCTCCTCCTTCCTTCCTCCCTTCCTTCCTCCAGCCTTCTCTCCATGTGTCCTGCTTATTGAACAGAAGTGTGTGTACAATGTTTTATTGCGTTGGGTCGTAACTCTATTACACATAATTCCAAAGAAATAGAATTGTTTCCTTCAAATTTCCTTACTGATAATAAAGTACATTACTTTGCCTTTATATAAATAAACATTTGAACACGATGTTGTGTTGATATTTATCCATGAATGACTACCTTTATTACATACACAAGTTCACCATAGGTTGTTCCAATTGATTGATTGATTGATTTGAGACTTTCTGGCATTAGGTTGTCCAGAGTTCCCACCTTTCTGGGGGGTTCCGTAAGACACTTTCTATATAGCCACTTTTAAAACAATATAACATCGATTTCAAATATATATTATGCATATTTTCAAACAATTAGAAACCATAACAAAACATAGTTGGATACATTTGAGCGTAGATGGAAGTTTCAGATAAAAGGAGATATCACTACACTTTTAAATTCAAGCAACGTCTGCCTTTCTGTCTACTGGACCTGCGACATAAATTAGCACTACAGAATCCTTGATTTCAAATAAAAAGATAAATTCTCAAAACCAAGCGATGCCTGTTTTAATAACTTCTAAAACTCAGTTTTTCAGGAGAACAATATGCCTTTCCCAGATAGCTTCAAACCGATGCCTTTCCGGTTACATTCTACTTCCAGTAAGGGTTCTTTATCCAGGGAATTTTCTGACATACTCCTGAGATACTCTGCTATTGTCACAAATGTAGTGGAATTTTCATTTAACATGCAGTTGGGAAGTAACCTACTGCTGAATTTCCTAAAAACTACGAGGAACAAGTTGCAGGGCCGATTCTTCACTTGTTCCATATGCATGGCTCTAGAAGTAAGGCAAGTAATCTATTCCACTAGGAAGAGATAAGTCTCAATGGACTTTGCAGGCATTCCTCTCAAATATTCCCCTTACCTCTGTCCGCAAGGCCAGGGTTCTGGCAATGTTGGAAGAACAGAAGAGTACCCTATCGGGAGAGGAAGAAGTTAGTGGGAGGAAAGTGCTGAAGAGGGTAGTAAGTAACCATCCTGGAGGACTCCCATTATCCAAGACTCGGTCCTATGCATGACCTAAGAACAGAAGAGTAAGTACCCTATTGGAGGGGGAGGGGAAGTAAGGGGAGGAAAGTGCTGAAGAGGATAGTAGGTAACCAAACTGGAGGACTCCCACTATCCCAGGCTCGACCCTATGCATGACAAGCAATTACCTACTCTCAAGACATAAGAATGGGGTAGGGTAAACATAGGCAACAGCATTGCCGTCTTTCCTTCATCCACCACTTCACTGCCTGGAAGGATCAGGTTGGGCAGCTTGAAAGAGCTGCATACACCAGTTCCACCCTGGAAGCTGCGGGTGGTCCTGTCAGGGTATAGGAAAGGCCCAAATGCCTTTATTACCGGACCTCTCTCCAATGAGTTCTAAAGTGACAGAGATACCTCAATGGCCTGGGCCCTTGAGGTGAACTGAAGTGTCGCTCAGTGACACAGGCCCATCCTGAAGGCGGATCCCAGGTAGCCTCACTCCAGTGGTGGCTTGTAGCTAAAATTAGTGGGGTTGCTGCTCCAGAGAATTTGAAAGTTTTGTTTTTATTTCATGAAAAAAGAAACAAACACATATAAGCAAATTAATCCAGAAACTTCAGAAAAAAATTCTTATGCTAACCTAAATTGTTACAGTTCAATCTTCATCCACTCATTTAAAAAAATTAAATCCATTCTCTTAGCAATGATTTGCACGAGGAGGACTATTATTTTCTGTTTGATCTGTGGATGACAACTGAGGACATTTTTCTCCATTGAAATTGATCAAATAAGAGTAGGCTAGCTAAGAAATATGACAATAAGCTAATTCTACACTTTACGACATTCAAGAATATGGTAAATTAAAAGAATTCCACCAGCCCCACAAAGTTGGCAAGACGGGAGTGACAGTGCTCACTATCCCTTGTGTGCAGCTACCTATGAGAGCATGCGCACAACAGCCAAACACCATGCCGCTGGAACTGTTAAGTGTAAAGTTCCATAAAAACGTTTTATTTTTCATAAACTGATAGACGGCTACTAACATTAAGCTTTTGGATTATATATTATACAAGTATAAAGAAAGAATTAAAGAAATCATTACATTTAATGTTATCGATAATATCAGGTGAAAATAGGAGGGGCTGTAGTTTCACAGTGCCTACACATGAAGCACCACTGCCTCCCTTTGACTGCTGCACCCAGGAATGTGTGCATGGATATCCACGAGAAATGCTGACTAAGGATTGTCTGCCTCGGTTGGTAGAGGTCTAAGGTCCGGTCTCTAACCCAGCCAGAGAAAAAGGTACAGCCTGTTGCTCAGGCAATTCAGTACCCACTACAAGAATATGATTATTCTAAACAAGGGACAGAACTTATCACATAATTAGGGACATAAGACAACTTGGGAAGTCCTACAACAGTAGGGAAAGGATCCCTGGCAATAACATGGCTGACATGGAAGAAGTACTCATAATCTTCCCTCTGCTGGACAGGGTCGAGGGATGGTCTATGGCCTCGTGCGTAAGGTCTTCCACTACACTCAAACGTGCAACGAAAGCTTTGAATGGTGCCATCCTCTCACCTTCTCTACTAAAGTATTGCGAGATGATGGAAGAGCAGGTTTCCAATGTTCAGATAGAAAGGGAGAAGGAGAATGATGAAGCTCCTTCATCGAATGTACAGGACTGTAAACTTCTGTCCCCGACCCCCCCCCCCCCCCCCTCCGGCTTGGGAACCCAATTCAAAACTATGCGGGGCCATTGTAGGGGAATGACACGGAGCGATGGTCCGACCCATGCATTAGCCTCAAGGAACCGAAACACAGCCATACCGCAGTCCCACATGGCTAGTAGCCAGGGATCCAAGTCATGAACCAGGTGGACTGTGGCAGGGGCCTGTGACATGGTATCACAGCCCTAGATGCAGGAATAGCCAGGGCCTTGAGGCTCAGGGCTACAAAACTACTACAGCCCAATGCATAGTCATGGGAAGCCAAAATGGATGGCCAAACAAACCTGTTCCACCTGGATATTGAAGTAACCTGGGACCCAAGCCCAGGGCCCCACACAGTTACCAGAGTAGCCTGGGACCCAAGCACCAGCCTCATGTATCAGCCCTAGGAGGACGGAAACATAAGGCCGACACCTAGTAGCCAGTCCTGAGACACTTTCCAAAGCTGAAATGAGGGGCCATAACACCTGTCGTACTTGGTTACTTTAGTATCTAGGGGACCCGAACTCTGGCCCGTATGGTGCCATGAATCTAGGTCACAACCCCAGCCTGTCAGGGTCCAGAAAACTGATCCAAAAACAGTCAACCTGGACATAAGGGTAACACAAGACCTATATCCCAGTCCTAGCCCCTGGGAGGCCAAAACAGAGGAGCATAACCCCTGTGGCACTTGAGCAAGGTACCAATGTCTTGGCCCAAGAGGTCCAAGAACAGGGCCGTGGCTCCTTGCCCAGGGAGTGATCATGGCTTGGATATGTTTAGCTAGTAGTGTTATCACAGGTGAATTTAATTTATGTAACCAATTAACATTGTTTCAACCCTCGGATATAATACAATTTAATGTTTCGAGATCTAGTAGGCCTACTTTTAGGCTACTCTTTCTAGATAAGTATTCATAAATTCTAAAAGCCCAGCAATACTATATACATCGCCTCCTATTGTAGAAGGATCAATTTTCCTGATAAAACTGTTTTATGACTGATTCAACACATCCTCTTGTTTCATAAATTTTCCAGTTAGACATTTTCAAATTTATCAAAATAAAATTTCAAGATAAAATTTAGACATCTAATAATTGCAAAAATAAATCCCATTTTTTAATCAATTTGTAATTTTCCTAGCCATACAAGCCTAAGACCTTTAATAGTAGTATGACTTCTGTAAAGCTGGAACATATTGTTAAGCTTTAAACGATGTAAAATCAGTTGGCCGCAGGATGGTGGGCGAAGCCCTCCCTAGCGCTCATCTTCACTTTGACCTTTGGTCTAGGATTAGCGGGGTGGTTGAGGTGCGTCATAAAATTGATGGTTTTGTGAAGCGAAAAGGAGATGGTATTCCTGAAAATTGGCATTTTACCCTACCAATGCAAAGATCTGGTCTGAAGTGGCGAGTTCTCTTGAGTAGTGTCTTAGTACCCTCACAGGACAGAAAAAGGCGAAGGATTTGAACCTCGGGTCATGGGTTGCTGGGTTTTGAGTCTTTGCCACAAATTCGGGTACGAAAGGCAATGAGACCTCCTTCCAATACTGTGTATAACTGGTGGTAGACAAGATGCCATGAAGTTCGCCTACCCTTTTCAACAAGGCAAGCGACAGCAAAAACACTGTATTGTCCTAAGAGGGAGATACCTGTCTAATGCCCTTCTTAAAAGTCTTTTACGGAGAATGTTTAGGAGACGTGAAAACTCAGGTAATGTCGCAGGATGGGGTTTTGAGTTCTCTTGGCAGACAGCACTGATTGAGGCCCAGGCCTCTCAGTTTAGAGGCTTTGCTTAGGGCTGCACATTAGTCCTTAACGATGGAGACTGAGAGGAGCTTCTCTCGGTGAAGGTAGGCAAGGAAACCCACTATCAGTTGCAGACAGGCTCCAACTGAAGTATCAAGTTTACAACAACAATTGCGGATGATGGCCCATTTCCCATGGTAGACCGCTGCAGAGGATTTACCGTCCTCGCAAAGTCTTTCGCTCTGAGATGATGGATAGTCTCTGCCCATGAAGAGACAGGGAGGTTACTGAGTAATGAAACCTCTGCATGTGTGACTGACAAAGAAAATTGGGCTATTGGGGTACTTGCGTACCGAGTATCCGCAAGAGAAGTAGGGACCACTTTGTTCCTACGACCTGCCCCTGTTAACTGAGTGTGTCCACCAGGACATTCTTCTTGTACCGCAATGTACCTTGCATGCAACTCTACTGCATTTTTTATTGCCTTAAAGGTCACTGTCCTATGAATGAGGGAATCGTGACTCTCCTTCCACCATTTCTCGATGGTCATCTTGATTTCTTCAGCTGGAAAGAGAACCAAGGTGTTTAGGATTGGTGCGTTCCTTAGGGAGAGAGACACTTCCTGTCATACTAGGCTGAATAAACATCAAGCTACTGCATCTCTCCTCTACAACATCCACTTTCCCCACTGATTGGTAGACTGATGAGCCAAGAAAGTTACTGCGTTAACTGCCGTTAAAACAAGGTCAGTGAATTTCTTCTTCATATAAGGAATCAACAAATCCCTACATGAAACAAAGAAAGATAAGGATCCCGACCAGTGGTCAATCTAACTGGTGTCCTGCAGGCTTGCCACTGCTGTTGATTCAGCAGCAGAGAAGGAAGTTCCCATGTACTTCAGTCTGTCTGCCATTGCCTGTAGTCAGTGCTAATGTTCTCTGGATCTGTCAAAAGAGATGCTGGGACTGCATCTTCCAGAATGCAAAATCCCCACTGATGAGAAAGGGCTGAAGGCAAAATCTTGGTGGATCTAATTGAATAACGGGAATTTTTAGGTCTGGTGACTTGCGACTTCACTCTAAGACGTGCATCCCATGCTAGGATCGACCAAGAAAGCTCAAGGGCAGGCCTGGAGACTAGACTTGAGGAGCACTGATCCATCTGAATTATCCCGTATTGATCAGTTCTGTGGCTGCCTCCCCAAGTTCAATTATCTCCCTGATGATTGCAAGAGAACTAAAGAGCACTAAGGAAGGTTAAACCTTATTCCATTTTCTCCCTTTTCACGAGGAGGGGACCTCCCCCAAAGAGTGGGATCAACAGAGTTAGAAGTGTATCCCTCTAGAGTAAGACCTTTCCAAGTCTAGGACCAAACCTGGTCAATACTCTGCAGGAGCAGATTGGATCATGGACTTCTGAGAAGTATCTGCAGCCTCACTGCTCTTTACTATTTTGGCCCCCCGAGTTCAAGGAGACACTAGGTGTCCTGATTTTGGAGGGGCGCAAGGGGGAATGCTACAGTGAGTGATCAGATTGCTCAAAGAGCTTCTCCTTGAAAGGGCTCCAACGATCTCTGAAGAGTGTCAAGAGTTCGTCTTAGTTGTTGCCTGTATCTTCTACTCCTGCTTACTTGAGGGAGATTCCTTCCTGGAAGTGCTATCCCAGGGTCTTGAGGTGTCTTCTGAGACCGATCGATCTCATCCTTAAGACAAATCTCTTGAATGACAGCAATCACAGCGAATTAAGGCGAGTATTAGCGATGAGCTTCAGCTTATGTTTTCGGTGATCAGAGGAGACATGTGACATAGCTGCACTAAAATCTCTATCCCAATGATTAAAGGCTTTCGGTTAGATTTGTGCTCTAAGGGGCAAGAGTCCCTGTGGTTGTCACTAACAGGAGGAGAGCAATCTAAACGGTAACGTTTGCAATGAGGAGAACGGGAGTCAAAATAGAACTAAGTTCGTCAGATAACAATCGAGAACACTTTTCTATTTTTGCATTTACAGATAAACGCACACGAGCTGGTGCTTATGTACATTTTGATGAGTACAAGTGAGAGTTGGATCCTTTCCTCTCCGGAGAACCTGAATGATGTTTGTTAGCAGTATGAGGGTTTTACAGCGCACATCAGAGATTGTGATCATTTGCGTATTAGAGGTGATCATGCGCATGGACATTGTGGTCTGGGAGACCTTGCTCGTGGGGATCTTGATTATGCTGGTGATCTTGCGTGTTTTCTCATCAGCGCTGACGGTTTTACCTTCTTAGAACCTCTCATCCTGTGAGCTTTCAGTGAAAGCTCAGACGAACAGCATCATTAAGACGGAGGATGAGCATAGAGTGAATTAGGACCTACACAAACCACAATTTTCCAAACTGGTTATGTTGAATTATGACTTTCTGACCATTATTATTGCCACAAATCACTTTGTCGGCATTTCCCCACGCAAAATTCTCGGTTTCCCACTGGGGTCCCCCATAATATTTTTATATAAAGGGGTCCAAAAACTAATAAACGGATGGTTTGCCCCAATAATCATGGTCAGAAATGCATAAAACACAAAATAACGAGAGGGAAAAATATAGGTTTCATGTACAGTATTTAGTTAGAAATTAAAGTATCATATATTTACCGATTATAAAGTTTGTTACCGTTCATGAAGTTTAATTAAATTATATAATTAAGGACTACTTAGTGACTTATCAGGCCATTGTACAAAGTGTAACATTAGTAACATAAGTAAGCTTAGGACGTAAGAATATCTCGTAACTGTACTCAAAAACTGTTTTACGAGTTATTCATCGATGTTTAGTGTTCGCTAGCGATACCTAGAGTGTACAGTGCTGATTTAGCAGCAAGAACATCGCTTGAAACTTGGCAATATAGCCAAGTCTTCCTACAAGAAGTATTCATCGTCATCTCCTCCTACGCCTATTGACGGAAAGGGTCTCTATTCGAGTTCGCCAGTCGTCTCTATCTTGAGCTCTCAATTCAATACTTCTCCATTCATCATATCCTACTTCACGCTTCATAGTTTTCAGCCATGTAGGCCTGGGTCTTCCAACTTTTCTAGTACCTTGTAATCGTTTGGTCAACTAGTCTCTCTTAGGGAGTGCGAAGAGCATGCCCAAACCATCTCCATCTACCCCTCATCATGATCTCATCTACATATGGCACTCGAACAATCTCTTATAGTTTCATTTCTGATCCTGTAGTTCCATTTAACTCCCAATATTCTTCTGAGGGCTTTGTTCTCAAATCTACGAAATCTGTTGACAATTGTTTCATTGTCATACCACGACTCATGTCCATACAGTAGGTAACACCGATCTCACTAAACTGATATATAGGCTAGTCTTGATTTTTAAATGTAATTTCAATCGATTTCATTTCCAGATTTTACTTAACCTAGCCATTATCTGATTTGCCTTTTTTTTTAATTTTCCATTAAACTCTGTTTCTAAAGACCCTGTATTACAGGTTAGTTTCCAAATACTTGAATGATTCTACCTCATTTATTCTTTCTCCTCCCAATATTTCATCTTCCCTTGAATATAAGTATTCAATAGATCGGTTTAACAAAACACGCCCTCTACCTTCCAATACACAATAAACACAATAATAAATATTATTTAACTATGAATTATCCTTCAATATTTGCTTCTTATCATGGGTTTCTCATTAATAAATTTCAGCTTCATTGTTTACGGTTATCAATACCTCACCAGTACAATTTTGTTGAGTTACTGTTAAAAGATGCCATGGAAATAAAGAAAACGAATTTGACTTATAGAGAAAACGAGATATTTATATCGGTAACTTATATAGTGAATCGCACATTATGAATAACATTTGTGCTTAATGTGACTACAGCCATAATTCTAAAAACTCGTTTCTAGGTTTTTCTTGCCCTACTAATAATAAATAAATAAATAAAAAATTAAATTTAAAAAATGGGAGAAAACACTAACGATTGAATGGCACCAAAAGAATACTCGAAAAATGTAGAGGAAAATTTAATGTTTATATTATTATTAGATTTATTACTATTATTATCATTACTTGCTAAGCTACGACCTTAGTTGGAAAAGCAGGATGCTATAGGCCCAAGGATTCCAACTGGGAAAATAGCCCAGTGAGGAAAGGAAATAAGGAAAATAAACTACAAAAGAAGTTTAATAACGATAAAATTTAAATAAATCTTTTATACATAACTATAAAAACTTTAAAACAACAATAGGAAGAGAAATAAGATGATTAGTGTGCCCCAGTGTACCCCCAAGCAAGAGAACTCTAACCCAAGACTGGAAGACGATGGTACAGAGGCTATGGCACTACCAAAGACTAGAGAACAAAGGTTTCATTTTGTAGTGTCCTCCTAGAAGAGCTGCTTACCATAGCTAAGGGGCCTCTTCTATCCTTATCAAGAGGAAGGAGAATCTGTAAAGAATAGGCCAGATTATTCTGTTCAGTGTTGGCAAAAAGGAAATATGCCGTAACCAGGGAGAAGGATCCAATGTAAAAATGTCTGGCCAGTCAAAGGATAGGATATCAACGGATGGCTGGTGCTCTGGCCAACCTACTACCTTTCAAGGATAGAGGAGAATGTGTAAAAAAAATAGGCCAAACTATTCTGAGTATGTGTCGTCAAAAATGAAATGAGCCGTAACCAGAAAGATGGATATAATGTAGTACTGTCTGGCCAGTCAAAGGCCCCAATAACTTTCTAGCACAACAATATGCAAACCAGGGGACTCATATCAATTTTAAAAGTTTTTAAAATTTTCCCAAAACGACTGTAACCATCTTATTTTCATAAATAATTACTAGTACATTCGTCGGACCCCATATTATTATTATTATTATTACTATCCAAGCTACAACCCTAGTTGGAAAAGCAAGATGCTATAAGCCCAGGGGCCCCAATAGGGAAAAATAGCCCAGTGAGGAAAGGAAATAAGAAAGTAAATAAAACCCCTCTTGAACCTTCCTTCTACATAATATTAACTGAATTTTTTTTAGAATGGTCTCGAGTCTGGAATATTTAAATAAAAAGAATTTTGAAACTAAAATTTCTTATTTCTATAAGGCCAGTTCAATCGACAACTACTCATAAAATCTTCAAATTTTAAGACTTACTCATTTATTTTCGCTTCAATAATTACATGCCCTTAAAGGTTTAAAGGCCGCTCATGAATGGCAGTGGCAAGGGACAGTGACATTGCCCTAGTATACAGGACTACCGTACTTACTTATGATAAACACTCTACCCAAGCAAGGATCAGGGAGGGCCAGGCAATGGTTGCTGATAGCTCAAAAGATAGACCTCTAAGCTCCCGCAAACACGCCATCCTCAGCTCACAAGGATGGTGGGGTTGCAGCGACGAAAGGAACTAACGAATGTGATTGATTGATTGATTGATTAGGAGTAACACTCTACCCAGGCTAGGATCAGGGAGGACCAGGCAATGGCTGCTGATAGCTCAACGGATAGACCTCTAAGCTCCCGCAAACACGCCATCCTCAGCTCACAAGGTTGGTGGGGTTGCAGCGACGAAAGGAACTAACGAATGTGACTGACTTGATAGATCAAGAGTTATCTGGCATCCTAACGAATTTGAGAGGAGTCAACTTTATATTATTATTATTATTATTATTATTATTATTATTATTATTATCCAAGCTACAACCCTAGTTTGAAAAGCAAGATGCTATAAGCCCAGGGGCTCCAACAGGGAAAAATAGCCCAGTGAGGAAAGGAAATAAGGAAATAAATAAATGAAGAGAACAAATTAACAATAAATCATTCTAAAATAAGTAACAACGTCAAAACAAACATGTCATATATAAACTATTAACAACATCACAAACAAATATGCCAACTATAAAAAGACTCATATCATATTCAAATTTTCTATTTTTTGAGAACTGTGCCTCAAAATTTGATCCTTGGGAATACGTTTTAAGACCTCTCAGTATTCGTTCATTTTAGATTGTCCAGCATTAAGGGGGACTTCTCAGCACAAACACGGGCATTATAAAGCACATTGTATATAACGTGGCTATTGTACCAACCGTGTGTCACACAATTGTACATAAATCCTTTTGTATATATTATGCTTGTATCTTCGCTCTTCTCTCGCACTAAATTGAACATGAAAATTCATGTCTCCGGTTTTCCTCTGTAACATTGTCTGTCTTGTGAACATGTTATGTCCTGTTGCCTTGAGGTTTTGTATATAAAGGAGAGTGTTCTATAATAATATAACTCAGTTGATTGCTTCCTGCCTTTGAGTTCACAACCTTCTCCCTCCTTCGTCACACTATCTTTATTGCTTTGACTATACCTTCTAGCTGGCTATTCAAGCTAAGGAAAGGATATAAAAAGACTTCAGGTTCACTCTGTTGTGATATTTTCTGCATCAAAAGCAATACAGCATAGTTAAAACAGATCATTCATTTATAGACCATAAAAAGACTTATGTCAGCCTGTTCTACAAGAAAACATTGGCTGCAACTTTGAACTTTTGAGGCTCTACTTATTATTATTATTATTATTACTATACAAGCTACAACCCTAGTTGGAAAAGCAAGATGCTATAAGCCCAGGGGCTCCAACAGGGAAAAATAGCCCAGTGAGGAAAGGAAATCAGGAAATAAATAAATGAAGAGAACAAATTAACAATAAATCATTCTAAAATAAGTAACAACATCAAAACAGATATGTCATATATAAACTATTAACAACATCAAAAACAAATATGTCATAAATAAACTATAAAAAGACTCATGTCCGCCTGGTCAACAAAAAAGATGAAACCGAAGGCTTTCTCGTTCTCTAAATGATTTAATAATGTGGACCTGATAATAAACGAGCTATATATGGTGTGAAATGATGAATGCCTTAGAATGTCTATGATAAAATGAATGTGAAGTTCATGCAGGGAGTAAGGTTCCCCC
>NC_090725.1:332912103-332950077 GCF_036898095.1 Palaemon carinicauda
GTTTGTAGAAATATATATATTATGTTAGAATATCCGCATAATAAGTACGTAAGGGAAGGTTGTTATCGAAGCATTGGACGGTTCACTGTAGGCATTATTTAGGAAAGAATCTTTATTGTTTCCCTTCGGTCCCTATTTACAATTGCTTTACATTAAGGACTGTTTTTTCTGGTCCCATACAGCAGGTGAACCCTACTCCCTGCATGAACTTAACATTCATCTTATCATATACATTCTAAGGCATTCATCATTTCACATCGTGTATTGCTCGTTTATTATCAGGTCCACATTATCAATCACTTAGAGAACGAGAAATGCCTTCTGTTTCATCTTGATCTTCCTTATCGGGTTGTTGATATGGTCTATTAAATTTCTTATTCCTGGTCTAGATATTAATCTTGGTACCGTCGTTCAATTAGTTCATTATGCATGTTGCATAAGATTTTTCATAATTCTGACCATCCTTTACATTCAGATTTTCCTGGACAATTCCATCCTGTTCCCAATTCTAGGCAGGCAGTTAATTCTAATAGCCAGGCCTTCTCCATCATGAGGCTCAATACTACACAGTATTCTATAAGTTTTATTCCAGCTGTGACCAAGTTGTGGAATGATCTTCCTAATCTGGTAGTTGAATCCGTAGAACCTCAAAAGTTCAAAGTTGGAGAACATGTTTTTATGTAGAACAGGCTGACATAAGTCTTTTTATAGTCTATAAATGAATTATCTGTTTTAACTATGCTGTATTGCTTTTAATGGAGAAAATGTCACAACAGAGTGAACTTGAAGTCTTTGTATATCCTTTCCTTGCTTATGCTGTATTGCTTTCAATGCAGAAAATGTCACAACAGAGTGAACTTGAAGTCTTTGTATACCCTTTCCTTGCTTATGCTGTATTGCTTTCAATGCAGAAAAGGTCACAACAGAGTGAATTTGAAGTCTTTGTATACCCTTTCCTTGCTTATGCTGTATTGCTTTCAATGCAGAAAATGTCACAACAGAGTGAACTTGAAGTCTTTGTATACCCTTTCCTTGCTTATGCTGTATTGCTTTCAATGCAGAAAATGTCACAACAGAGTGAACTTGAAGTCTTTGTATACCCTTTCCTTGCTTATGCTGTATTGCTTTCAATGCAGAAAATGTCACAACAGAGTGAACTTGAAGTCTTTGTATACCCTTTCCTTGCTTATGCTGTATTGCTTTCAATGCAGAAAATGTCACAACAGAGTGAACTTGAAGTCTTTGTATACCCTTTCCTTGCTTATGCTGTATTGCTTTCAATGCAGAAAATGTCACAACAGAGTGAACTTGAAGTCTTTGTATACCCTTTCCTTGCTTATGCTGTATTGCTTTCAATGCAGAAAATGTCACAACAGAGTGAACTTGAAGTCTTTGTATACCCTTTCCTTGCTTATGCTGTATTGCTTTCAATGCAGAAAATGTCACAACAGAGTGAACTTGAAGTCTTTGTATACCCTTTCCTTGCTTATGCTGTATTGCTTTCAATGCAGAAAATGTCACAACAGAGTGAACTTGAAGTCTTTGTATACCCTTTCCTTGCTTATGCTGTATTGCTTTCAATGCAGAAAATGTCACAACAGAGTGAACTTGAAGTCTTTGTATACCCTTTCCTTGCTTATGCTGTATTGCTTTCAATGGAGAAAATGTCACAACAGAGTGAACTTGAAGTCTTTGTATATCCTTTCCTTGCTTATGCTGTATTGCTTTTAATGGAGAAAATGTCACAACAGAGAACTTGAAGTCTTTGTATATCCTTTCCTTGCTTATGCTGTATTGCTTTCAATGCAGAAAATGTCACAACAGAGTGAACTTGAAGTCTTTGTATATCCTTTCCTTAGCTTGAATAGCCAGCTAGAAGGTATAGTCAAACCAATAAAGATCTTCTTCTTCTTCTTCTTCTTCTTCTTCTTCTTCTTCTTCTTCTTCTTCTTCTTCTTCTTCTTCTTCTTCTTCCCAGCTGGTTCCCATTTTTATATGGGGTCGCCGTTGCGGATGAGGCCTTATCACAGAGTTAGGGCGATGTCTCTGTACGCCCTAGCCAAGGTCTTGGCCCTAGCATTACCTCTTTCCCTATTTCGGCACATTCCATTTAAGGTTTTGGCACAGGTTTTTACGGCCGGATGCCCTTCCTGACACCAACCCTCCTTATTTATCCGGGCTTGGGACCGGCACCCATTGGTGGCTAGGTTAGTCAAACCAATAAAGATAGCCACGTTAAATACAATGTGCTTTATAATGCCCGTGTTTGTGCTGAGAAGTCCCCCTTAATGCTGGACAGTCTAAAATGAACGAATACTGAGAGGTCTTATAACGTATTCCCAAGTATCAAATTTTGAGGCACATTTCTCAAAAATAGAAAATTTGAAAATGATATGAGTCTTTTTATAGTTTATTTATGACATATTTGTTTTTGATGTTGTTAATAGTTTATATATGACATGTCTGTTTTGACGTTGTTACTTATTTTAGAATGATTTATTGTTAATTTGTTCTCTTCATTTATTTATTTCCTTATTTCCTTTCCTCACTGGGCTATTTTTCCCTGTTGGAGCCCCTGGGCTTATAGCATCTTGCTTTTCCAACTAGGGTTGTAGCTTGGATAATAATAATAATAATAATAATAATAATAATAATAATATAAAGTTGGCTCCTCTCAAATTCGTTAGGATGCCAAATAACTCCTAATCAATCAATCAATCACATTCGTTAGTTCTTTTCGTCGCTGCAACCTCACCATCCTTGTGAGCTGAGGATGGCTTGTTTGGGGGAGCCTAGAGGTCTATCTGTTGAGCTATCAGCAGCCATTGCCTAGCCCTCCCGGATCCAAGCGTGGGTAGAGTATTGATCATATGTAGGTACGGTAGTCCTGCATACTAGGGCAACGTCACTGTCCCTTGCCACTGCCATTCATGAGCGGCCTTTAAACCTTTAAGGGCATGTAATTATTGAAGCGAAAATAAATGAGTAAGTATTAAAATTTTTAGATTTTATGAGTAATTGTCGATTGAACTGGCCTGATAGAAATAAGAAATTTCATTTTCAAAATTCATTTTATTCATATATTCCAGACTCGAGACCATTCTAAAATAAATTCAGTTAATATTATGTAGAAGGAAGGTTCATGAGGGGTATGGGGTCCGAGGAATGTACTAGTAATTATTTATTAAAATAAGATGGTTACAGTCGTTTTGGGAAAATTGTAAAAACTTTTAAAATTGATACGAGTCCCCTGATTAGCATATTGTTGTGCTAGAAAGTTATTGGGTCCTTTGACTGGCCAGACAGTACTACATTATATCCATCTCTCAGGTTACGGCTCATTTCATCTTTGCCGACACATACACAGAATAGTCTGGCCTATTTTTTTTTTTTTTTTTTTTTTTTTTTTTTTTTTTTTTTTTTTTTTTTTTTTTTTTTTTTTTTTACACATTCTCCTCTTTCCTTGAAAGGTAGTAGGTTGGCCAGAGCACCAGCCATCCGTTGATATCCTACCGCTAAAGAGATATGGGGTCCTTTGACTGGCCAGACATTACTACATTGGATCCTTCTCTCTGGTTACGGCTTATTTCCTCTTTGCCAACACATACGCAGAATAGTCTGGGCTATTCATTACAGATTTCCTTCCCTCTTGATAAGGATAGAAGAGATACTTTAGCTATGGTAAACAGCTCTTCTCGCAGGACACTACAAAAGGAAACCTTTGTTCTCTAGTCTTGGGTAGTGCCATAGCCTCTGTACCATCGTCTTCCAGTCGTGGGGTAGAGTTCTCTTGCTTGGGGGTACACTCCTGCACACTAATCTATCTTATTTCTCTTCCTATTGTTATTTTAAAGTTTTTATTGTTATATATAAAAGATTTATTTAAATTTTATTGTTATTAAACTTCTCTTGTAGTTTATTTTCCTTATTTCCTTTCCCCACTGGGCTATTTTTCCAGTTGGAACCCTTGGGCCTATAGCATCCTGCTTTTCCAACTAGGTTCGTAGCTTAGCAAGTAATAATATTAATAGTAATAATATAAACATTAAATTTTTCTCTACATTTTTCGAGTATTCTTTTTGTGTAATTCAATCGTTAGTTTTTTCTCCCCATTTATTTATTTATTTATTTATTTATTTATTATTAGTAGGGAAAGAAAACCATAGAAACGAATATTTAGTATTATGACTATTGTCAGATTAAGCACAAATAAGTTATTGAAGTTCTCACAATGTTATTCCTAATGTGTGATTCGCTATATTAGTTACCGATATAAATATCTCGTTTTCTCTGTCAGTCAAATCCGTTTTCTTTATTTCCATGTCATCTTTTAACGATAACTCAAAATTGTAGAGGCGAGTCATTGATAACCGTAAACAATGAAGCTTAGATTTATTGATGAGAAACCCACGATAAGAAGCAAATATTGAAGGATCATTCATATTTAAATAATATTTATTACTGTGTTTTCTTTGTGTTTTATAAAAAAGATCTATTGGATACTTATATGTAATGGAAGATGAAATATTGGAAGGAGAAATGATTAATGAGGTAGAATCATTTAAGTATTTGGAAACTATGATCTCAAATACCGGGTCTTCAGAACTGGAGTTTAGTGAAAGATTAAAGAAAAGGAAATCAGGCAATGGGTAGGTTAAGTAAAATATGGAAATCAGATCGCCTGAAATTACATAAAAATAAAGCTATATATCAGTTTAGTAAGATTGGTGTTACTATATGGACATGAGTCATGGCATGACAATGAAACCATATCCAACAGATTCAGTAGATTTGAGAATAAGGACCTCTGAAGAATATCGGGACTTAGATGGCAAGGTAGGACCAGAAATGAAACTATGAGAAATTACTCGAGTACCATATGTGGATGAGATCATAGTGAGGGGTAGATGTAGATGGTTTGGGCATGCTCTTCGCACTCCCTAAGAGAGTCTAGTTGACCAAACGGTTACAAGGTACTAGAAAAGTTAGAAGACCCAGGCCTACACAGCTGAGGACTATGGAATGCGAAGTTGGATATGATGAATGGAGATGTATTGAATTGAGAGCTCAAGATAGGGACGACTGGCCCTTTGCGTCAATGGGCATAGGAGGAGATGATGATGAATACTTAGTGTAGGAAGACTTGGCTATATTGCCAAGTTTCAAGGCGATGTTCTTGCTGCTAAATCAGCACTGTACACTTTAGATATCGCTGGCAAACACTGTACATCGATGGATAACTCGTAAAACAGTTTTTGCGTACAGATATGTGATAGTCTTACGTCCTAAGGTTACTCATGTTACTAATGTTACACTTTGTATAAAGGCTCGAGAAGTCACCAAGTAGTCCTTAATTATATAATTTAACCAAACTCCTTTTGAACGGCAACAAACTTTATAATCGGTAAATATATGATACTTTAATTTCTAACTAAATACTGTACATGAAACCTATATTTTTCCCCACTCGCTATTTTGTGTTTTATGCATTTCTGACCATGATATAAACCACCCGGTTATAAGTTTTTGAACTTCCATATATAAATGCAGTTGTGGGGGACCCCAGTGGGAAACAGAGATTTTGGGGTCGGGAAATGCCCCCCAAAAGTTATTTGTATCAATGATAATAGTCAGAGACACAATAAACACAAGTTAACCACTTGGAAAATTATATGGTTCGTGTAAGCCCTAAGTCGCTCTACGGTCATCCTCGTCTTAACGACATACAGTAGTTCGTCTGAGCTTTTACTGAAAGCTCACAGGATGAGAGGTTCTAAGAAGGGAAAACCTTCAGCGACGATGAGAATACACGCAAGATCACCAGCACAATCAAGATCCCCAGGAGCAAGGTCTCCC
Source organism: Palaemon carinicauda (assembly GCF_036898095.1). Taxonomy (NCBI): domain Eukaryota; kingdom Metazoa; phylum Arthropoda; class Malacostraca; order Decapoda; family Palaemonidae; genus Palaemon; species Palaemon carinicauda. The sequence goes on from NC_090725.1 coordinate 332,917,960, forward strand.
AGACCACATTATCCACGCGTATGATCACCTCTAATACGCAAATGATCACAATCACTGATGTGCGCTGTAAAAACCTCATACTGCTAACAAACATCATTCAGGCTCTCTGGAGAGGAAATGATCCAACTCTTACTCGTACTCCTCAAAATGTACATAAATACCTGCTCGTGTGCATTTATCTGTAAATGCAAAAATAGAAGAGTGTTCTCGATTGTTATCTGACAAATTTAGTGCTATTTTGACTCCCGTCCTCCTCAGTGCAAACGTTACCGTTCGGATTGCACTCCTCCTGTTAGTGACAACCGCAGGGACTCTTGCCCCTTAGAGCACAAACCTGACCGAAAGCCTTCAATTATTGGGATAGAGATTTTAGTGCAACTATGTCACATGTCTCCCCTGATCACCGAAAACCTAAGCTGAAACTCATCGCTAATACTCGCCTTAATTCACTGAGATTGCTGTCATTCAAGATATTTTTCTTAAGGATGAGATCGATCAGTCTCAGAAGACGCTTCAAGACACTGGGATAGCACTTCCAGGAAGGAATCTTCCTCAAGTAAGCAGGAGTAGAAGAGACAGGCAACAACGAAGATGAACTCTTGACACTCTTCAGAGATCGTTGGAGCCCTTCCAAGGAGAAGCTCTTCGAGCAATCTAATCACTCACTGTAGCATCCCTCCTTGCACCTTTCTGAAATCAGGACACCCAGTGTCTCCTTGAACTTGGGGGACAAAATAGTGAAGAGCAGTGAGGTTGCAGATACTTCTCAGAAGTCCATGATCACTTCTGCTCCTGCAGAGTATTGGCCAGGTTTGGTCCTAGACTTGGAAAGGTCTTACTCTAGAGGGATACACTTCTAACTCTGTTGATCCCACTCCTTGGGGGAGGTCCCCTCCCATTGGAAATGGAGAAAACGGAATCAGGTTCAACCTTCCGTAGTGCTCTTGCAATCATCAGGGAGATAATTGAACCAAGGGGAGGCAGCCACAGAACGGATCAATATGGGATAACTCAGATGGATCAGTGCTCCCCAAGTCTCCAGGCCTGCCCTTGAGCTTCCGTGGCCGATCCTAGCATGGGATGCATGTGTTAGAGTGAAGTCGCAAGTTACCAGACCTAAGAATTCCTGTTATTCAATTAGATCCACCAAGATCCTGCCTCCAGCCCTTTCAGTGGGGATTTTGCATTCTGGAAGATGCAGTCCCAGCATCACTTTTGACAGATCCAGAGAACATTAGCACTGACTACAGGCATGATGGCGGACAGACTGAAGTGCATGGGAACTTCCTTCTCTGCTGCTGGAATCTACAGCAGTGGCAAGCCTGCAGGACACCAGCTAGATTTACCACTGGTCGGGAGCCTTATCTTTCTTTGATTTATGTAGGGATTTGTTGATTCCTTATATGAAGAAGAAATTCACTGACCTTGTTTTAACGGGAGTTAACACAGTAACTTTCTTGGCTCATCAGTCTGCCAATCAGTGGGGAAAGTGGATATTGAGGAGGAGAGATGCAGTAGTTTGATGTTTATTCAGCCAGGTGTGACAGGAAGTGGCTCTCTCCCTAAGGAACGCACTAATCCTAAACACCTTGATTCTCTTTCCAGCTGAAGAAATCAAGAAGACCATCGAAAAATGGTGGAAGGAGAGTCACGATTCCCTCATTCATGGGACAGTGACCTTTAAGGCAATAAACAATGCAGTACAAATGCATGCAATGTACATTGCGGTACAAGAAGAATGTCCTGGTAGACACACTCAGTTAGCAGGGGCAGGTCGTAGGAACAAAGTGGTCCCTACTTCTCTTGCGGGTACTCGGTACGCAAGTACCCCAATAACCCAATCTTCTTTGTCAGTCACACATGCAGAGGTTGCATTACTCAGTAACCTCCCTGTCTCTTCATTGGCAGAGACTATCCAGCATCTCAGAGCGAAAGACTTTGTAAGGACTGTAAATCCTCGGCACCGGTCTACTAGGGGAAATGGGCCATCATCTGCAATTGGTGTTGTAAACTTGATACTGCAGTCGGAGCCTGTCTGCAACTGATAGTGCAATTCCTTGCCTACCTTCCCCAAGAGAAACTCCCCTCAGTCTCCACCGTTAAGGACTAATGTGCAGCCCTAAGCAAAGCCTTTAAACCGAGAGGCCTGGCCCTCAATCAGTACTGTCTGCCAAGAGAACTCAAAACCCCATCCTGGGACATTACCTGAGTTTTCACGTTTCCTAAACATTCTCCGTAAAAGACTTTTAAGAAGGGCATTAGACGGGTATCTCACTCTTAAGATAATACAGTGTTTTTGCTGGCGCTTGCCTTGTTGAAAAGGGTAGGCGAATTTCACAGTGTTGGAAGGAGGTCTCATTGCCTTTCGTACCTGAATTTGTGGCAAAGACTCAAAACCCAGCAACCCTTGACCTGAGGTTCAAATCCTTCTCCTTTTTCTGTCCTGTGAGGGAACTAAGACACTATCTCAAGAGAACTCGTCACTTCAGACCAGATCTTTGCAATGGTAGGGTAAAATGCCAATTTTCAGGAATACCATCTCCTTTTGACTTCATGAAACCATCAGACATGCATATTCATCTTCGGAAGGCACTGAAAGAAGTGCTTCAAGTATGCAACCACAAAAGCAGAAGTATCGGCTTCACTCTCTTGTTCAGGAAAAATCTTTCCATGGCACAAGTTCTGATGGTAGGAGTCTAGAAACCCCAGACAACCTTCAGCACCCACTACGTATAGGAGTATACCCGCAAGTCCTTGGACACATTTTCCTTGGGACCTGTTGTATACCTAGTATCCTCATGGGACAATAAGCCTCTCATCTAAGAGAGTGGTCACGACATAATTCCAAGAATGAAAGGTAGCATCTTGCTCCCTCTTTCCTTTCTTCTTTTCACCATTTGGGGTTCTAGCAGCTGCGTCCTTATGGAGTTGGATTGGATGACCATGCAGGTATGTTACTCAATAAGAGTAATTTTTCTTCACATTGGTTTGTTTTGAAGTATCTTCCCTGTCCTTACGAGGGGAAGGATGGAGCGACATTTGCACTCATATCATTCTTAAAAATACAAATGAAAGGACTTGCAATCCAGTAGGATTGAGATTCTCCAAGCTGTCCACTTCCCTAGCTATTAGATTGATCAAGAGTCATAATTTTGCTCCTTTTCAGGGCCAAAGTACATTGACATTTCCCGTGTCAGAGAAACCAGTCACTTTGGTTACTAGGGACTTCCACACCTCCTCATGGAAAGTCTCCTAATAAAGATAGCGGGTTTGTATTACGTATAGGAACAAATCGCAATTTTTTTAATCTCTTTGTATTTTTCCTAACACCATACAAACCTGAGACCTTTCAATTTTATGACGCACCTCAACCACCCCGCTAATCCCAGGCCAAAGGTCAAAGTGAAGATGGAACGCTAGGGAGCGCTTCGCCCACCATCCTGCGGCCAACTGATTTTACATCTTTAAAAGCTTAACAACCGGTTCCAGCTTCACAGAAGTCATACTACTATTAAAGGTCTCAGGTTTGTATGGCTAGGAAAATTACAAATTGATTATAAAATGGGATTTATTTTTGCAATTATGAAATGTCTGAATTTTATCTTGAAATTTTATTTTGATAATTTGAAAATGTCTAGCTGGAAAATTTATGAAACAAGCGGACGTGTTGAATCAATCATAAAACAGTTTTACCAGGAAAATTGATCCTTCTACAATAGCAGGCGATGTATATAGTATTGCTGGGTTTAGAATTTATTAATACTTATTTAGAAAGAGTAGCATAAAAGTAGGCCTAGTAGATCTCAAAACATTAAATTTCATTAAATCCGAGGGTTGAAACAATGTGTATTGGTTACTTAAATTAAATTCACTGGCTAAATGTATCCCAGCCATGATCGCTCCCTGGGCAAGGAGCCACAGCCCTATTTTTTCTACCTCTTTGGCCAAGGCTTTGGTACCCAGCTCAAATGGCACAGGTGTTACACCCCTCTGTTTTTGACCCCCAGGGGCTTGAACCGGGACATAGGTCTTGAGCCTGTGCTACCCTGATGTCCAGGTTGACTGGTGTCGGCTCAGTTTTTTGGACCGTGATAGGCTAGGGTTGTGACCTAGTTTCATGGCAACATACGTGCCAGAGTTCGGGTCCCACAGATACTGAAGTAACCAAGGGGATAGGTGTTATGGCCCCTCATTTCAGCCTTGGACCGGGGCTCAGGACTGGCTACTAGGTTTTGGCCTTATGTTTCCATCCTTCTAGGGCCGATGCATGGGGCTGGTGCTTGGGTCCCAGGCTACCCCGATATCTGTGTGGGGCCTGGGCTTGGGTCCCATGTTACCCTAGTATCCAGGTGGAACAGGTTTGTTTGGCCCTCCATTTTGGCTTCCCATGACCAATGCATTGGGCTGTAGTAATTTCATAGCCTTGAGCCTTAATCCCCCTGACTACTCCTGCAGCTAGGGCTTTGATACCATGTCACAGGCCCCTACCACAGTCCACCTGGTTCATGACTAGGATCCCTGGCTACCACGCTAGCCATGTGGGACTGCGGTATGGCTGTGTTTCCGTCCCTTGAGGTCAATGCATGGGTCGGAATTATCACTCCTTGTCACATCCCCCTACTATGGCCCCCCATGGTTTTGAATCAGGATCCCCAGCTATCTCAGTAGCTGGCGGAACAAGTTTACAGTCCTGTACACTTGATGAATGAGCTTCGGCATTCTCCATCTCCCTTTCTGCCTGGGCATTGGAAACCTGCTCTTCCCTCAACTTGCAATACTTTGGTAGAGAAAGTTGAGAGGATGGCATCATTCAAATATTTCGTTGCACGTTTGAGTGCAGTGGAAGACCTTAGGCACAGGGCCATAGACCATCCCTCGACCCTGCCCAGCAGAGGGAAGAATATGAGTACTTCTTCTGTGTCTGCTATATTATTGCCAGGGATCTTTTCCTTACTGTTGGTGGACTTCCTGAGTTGTCTCTGTCCCTAATTATGTGATAAGTTCTGTTGTACCTTCTTCCCTGGTTGGGTAAGAGACCGGACTTTGGACCTGTACCAACGAAGGCAGACAATCCTTAGTCAGCATTTCTCGTGGATATCCGTGCACACATTCGTGGGTGCAGCAGTCAGAGGGAGGCAGTGGCACTTCATGCATAGGCACTGTGGAACTACATCCCCTTCTATTTTCACTTGATATTATCGATCACATTAAATGTAATGATTTTGTCATCAATTCTTTCTTCATACTTGTATGATATATAATCCAGAAGCTTAATGTTAGTAGCCATCTATCAGTTTATGAAAAATGAAACATTTTATGGAACTTTACACTTAACAGTTCCAGCGGCATGGTGTTTGGCTGTTGTGCGCATGCTCTCATAGGTAGCTGCACACAAGGGATAGAGAGCACTGTCACTCACATCTTGCCAACTTTGGTGGGCTGGTGGAATTCTTTTAATTTACCATATTCTTGAATGTCGTAAAGTGTAGAATTAGCTTATTGTCATATTTCCAGCTATTCTTATTTGATCCATTTCAATGGAGAAAAATGTCCTCAGTTGTCATCCAGAGATCAAAGATAAAATAATAGATCTCCTCGTGCAAATCATTGATAAGAGAATGGATTTAATTTTTTAAATGAGTGGATGAAAATTGAACTGTAACAATTTAGGTTAGCATAAGAATTTTTTTTCTGAAGTTTCTTGATTAATTTGCTTATACGTGTTTGTTTCTTTTTTCATAAAATTAAAACAAAGTTTCCAAATTTTCTGGAGCAACAACCCTACTAATTTTAGCTACAAGCCAACACTGGAGTGAGGCTACCTGGGATCCGCCTTCAGGATGGGCCAGTGCCACTGAGCGACACTTCAGTTCACCTCAATGGCCCAGGCCATTCTTGGAGTGGCCATGTGCTCCCCATTCTCAGAAAAGTTAGCTCTGTGGTATCTCTGTCACTTCTGAAGTCATTGGAGCGAGGTCCGGTATTAAAGGCATACAGGCTTTTCCTATACTCTGACAGGACCACCCGCAGCTTCTTGGGTGGAACTGGTGTATGCAGCTTTTTCAAGCTGTCCAACCTGATTCTGCCAGGCAGTGAAGAGGTGGATGAAGCAAAGACGGTAATGCTGTTGACTATGTTTACCCTACCCAATTCTTATGTCTTGAGAGTAGGGGATTGCTTGTCATGCATAGGGTCGAGCCTGGGATAGTGGGAGTCCTCCGGTTTGATTACCTACTGCCCTCTTCAGCACTTTCCTCCCGTTACTTCCCCTCCCCCTCCTAAAAAACTGAGTTTTAGAAGTTAGTAAAACAGGCATTGCTTGGTTTTGAGAATTTATATTTTTATTTGAAATCAAAATCAAGGATTCTGTAGTGCTGATTTATGTCGCAGGTCCAGTAGACAGAAAGGCAGACGTTGCTTGAATTTAAAAGTGGGAATATATCCTTTTATCTGAAACTTCCATCTACGCTCAAATGTATCAAACTATGTTTTGTTATGGTTTTATATTGTTTGAAAAAATATGCATAATATATATTTGAAATCGATTTTATATTGTTTTAAAAGTGGCTATATAGAAAGTGTCTTACGAAGCCCCCCCCCCCAAAATGTGGGAACTCTGGACAACCTAATGCCAGAAAGTCTCAAATCAATCAATCAATCAATTGGAACAACCCATGGTGAACTTGTGTATGTAATAAAGGTATTAATTCATGTTTATATATATAAACGCAAAGTAATGTACTTTATCAATAAGTAAGTTTGAGGAAAATAATTTTATTTCTTTGGAATTATGTGTAACAATGCTACGACCCAACGCAATAAAACATTGTACACACACTTCTGTTCAATAAGCAGGACACACGGAGAGAAGACTAGAGGAGGGAAGGAGGAGGAGGAGGGAAGGAGGAAGGCAGACCAGGAGGAGGAGGAGGAGGAGGAGGTCACGGGTGTTGTCGAATATAATTGGAGCTTAGGAGCTGGTTGCAATGCCGCCTAACTTCCAAACAAGACCTCTGATCGGATTGCCTGTCAGAGCTCGCCTCTCTCTCTCTCTCTCTCTCTCTCTCTCTCTCTCTCTCTCTCTCTCTCTCTCTCTCTCTCTCTCTATTGGCCTTTATTGTGTTTACTTTTATTTCATTTTTGTTTATTTTCTTTCTGTATTTGTTTATCTAAGCCAACATAATTAGCTGATAGTTTCTTGCAGGAATTGGAAAAGCCATTTATTATTATTATTATTATTATTATTATTATTATTATTATTATTATTATTATTATTATTATTAGCCAAGCTACAATACTGGTTAGAAAAGCAGAAAGCTATTACCCAAAGGGCTCCAACAGGGAAAAATAGCCCAGCGACGAAAGGAAATAAGGAAATAAATAAACTACAAAAGAAATAATGAAAAATTATGATATTTTAAGAAGAATAACAATAAGAATAACCGATCTTTTTTTATATAAACTATAAAAAGAGACCTATGTCAGCCTGTCCAACATCAAAACGTTTGGTGAAAGTTTGTATCCCAGAAAGGAATTTTATAGAAAATATGTAAAACGAAAAAAATTTTCTCTCTGGATATATTATAATATTGGTTTATCGTTTTAGCCAACATGAAGTAATACGTCAATAAGTAAAAGAAAAGCTATATATATGTATGTATATATATAAATAAATATATATATATATATATATATATATATATATATATATATATATATATATATATATATATATATATATATATATATATACAGAGAGAGAGAGAGAGAGAGAGAGAGAGAGAGAGAGAGAGAGAGAGAGAGAGAGAGTATATATATATATATATATATATATATATATATATATATATATATATATATATATATATATATATATATATATATATATATATATATATATATATATATATATATATATATATATATCATGTCCTCCTACACTTATTGACTCTTGGTTGATTTGGCCAAATCAGACAGCTCAGCAAAAATGAACATAATATGCTAAATAGCTTTAAAAACCCAGGAACAACACAGATGATGGAATAATTGATTAACAAACCACTATAAATAAAGAATCAAACAAATAACTACGACTTTGAAAGTCCTTAAAATAGCAAGAGCCTGACTCCGTTCATTTCCAAAGGCCTTGTGCGTCCTGCTAACGGGGGCGTAGATCCTCCAAATGGGCCCCCCCCCTCCTCCAGAGGTGAGATCCTCCATGGGGGGGCTCCTCCTCTTCAGGCTCCATCGGTGAGGCTCCCAATTATATTTTTAAATCCGACTAAAATTTAGGTAATCCTGGCGTTTGATGAATTAGGCAGTTTAAGCGACGGAGTGGATTTTTTTTTAAACTTTTTTTTTTTGCTTTTTTTCAACGCCAATTTTGTACGTCAAATTGTTCTTATAAGCAGCCGTCTCTTCCTGTTGGATCTATGATGTGTATCAGTCTATTGTTTCTTATCGGTAGTTTTTTTTAACCTTTTTATATATCAGTTGAGACTATTTGCCGTCTCTTCCTGTTGGATCTATGAAGTGTATCAGTCTGTTGTTTCTTATCGGTAGTATTTTTTATCCTTTTATATATCAGTTGAGACTATTTGCCGTCTCTTCCTGTTGGATCTATGAAGTGTATCAGTCTGTTGTTTCTTATCGGTAGTATTTTTTATCCTTTTTATATATCAGTTGAGACTATTTGCCGTCTCTTCCTGTTGGATCTATGATGTGTATCAGTCTATTGTTTCTTATCGGTAGTATTTTTTATCCTTTTATATATCAGTTGAGACTATTTGCCGTCTCTTCCTGTTGGATCTATGAAGTGTATCAGTCTATTGTTTCTTATCGGTAGGTTTTTTTTATCCTTTTTATATATCAGTTGAGACTATTTGCCGTCTCTTCCTGTTGGATCTATGATGTGTATCAGTCTGTTGTTTCTTATCGGTAGTATTTTTTATCCTTTTTATATATCAGTTGAGACTATTTGCCGTCTCTTCCTGTTGGATCTATGATGTGTATCAGTCTGTTGTTTCTTATCGGTAGTATTTTTTATCCTTTTTATATATCAGTTGAGACTATTTGCCGTCTCTTCCTGTTGGATCTATGATGTGTATCAGTCTGTTGTTTCTTATCGGTAGTATTTTTTATCCTTTTTATATATCAGTTGAGACTATTTGCCGTCTCTTCCTGTTGGATCTATGATGTGTATCAGTCTGTTGTTTCTTATCGGTAGTATTTTTTATCCTTTTATATATCAGTTGAGACTATTTGCCGTCTCTTCCTGTTGGATCTATGAAGTGTATCAGTCTATTGTTTCTTATCGGTAGGTTTTTTTTATCCTTTTTATATATCAGTTGAGACTATTTGCCGTCTCTTCCTGTTGGATCTATGAAGTGTATCAGTCTATTGTTTCTTATCGGTAGTATTTTTTATCCTTTTTATATATCAGTTGAGACTATTTGCCGTCTCTTCCTGTTGGATCTATGATGTGTATCAGTCTGTTGTTTCTTATCGGTAGTATTTTTTATCCTTTTTATATATCAGTTGAGACTATTTGCCGTCTCTTCCTGTTGGATCTATGATGTGTATCAGTCTATTGTTTCTTATCGGTAGTATTTTTTATCCTTTTATATATCAGTTGAGACTATTTGCCGTCTCTTCCTGTTGGATCTATGAAGTATATCAGTCTATTGTTTCTTATCGGTAGGTTTTTTTTATCCTTTTTATATATCAGTTGAGACTATTTGCCGTCTCTTCCTGTTGGATCTATGAAGTGTATCAGTCTATTGTTTCTTATCGGTAGTATTTTTTATCCTTTTTATATATCAGTTGAGACTATTTGCCGTCTCTTCCTGTTGGATCTATGATGTGTATCAGTCTGTTGTTTCTTATCGGTAGTATTTTTTATCCTTTTTATATATCAGTTGAGACTATTTGCCGTCTCTTCCTGTTGGATCTATGATGTGTATCAGTCTGTTGTTTCTTATCGGTAGTATTTTTTATCCTTTTTATATATCAGTTGAGACTATTTGCCGTCTCTTCCTGTTGGATCTATGATGTGTATCAGTCTGTTGTTTCTTATCGGTAGTATTTTTTATCCTTTTATATATCAGTTGAGACTATTTGCCGTCTCTTCCTGTTGGATCTATGAAGTGTATCAGTCTGTTGTTTCTTATCGGTAGTATTTTTTATCCTTTTTATATATCAGTTGAGACTATTTGCCGTCTCTTCCTGTTGGATCTATGAAGTGTATCAGTCTGTTGTTTCTTATCGGTAGTATTTTTTATCCTTTTATATATCAGTTGAGACTATTTGCCGTCTCTTCCTGTTGGATCTATGATGTGTATCAGTCTGTTGTTTCTTATCGGTAGTATTTTTTATCCTATTATATATCAGTTGAGACTATTTGCCGTCTCTTCCTGTTGGATCTATGATGTGTATCAGTCTGTTGTTTCTTATCGGTAGTATTTTTTATCCTTTTATATATCAGTTGAGACTATTTGCCGTCTCTTCCTGTTGGATCTATGAAGTGTATCAGTCTGTTGTTTCTTATCGGTAGTATTTTTTATCCTTTTATATATCAGTTGAGACTATTTGCCGTCTCTTCCTGTTGGATCTATGATGTGTATCAGTCTATTGTTTCTTATCGGTAGTTTTTTTATCCTTTTTTATATATCAGTTGAGACTATTTGCCGTCTCATCCTGTTGGATCTATGATGTGTATCAGTCTATTATTTCTTATCGGTAGTTTTTTATCCTTTTTTATATATCAGTTGAGACTATTTGCCGTCTCATCCTGTTGGATCTATGATGTGAATCAGTGCCTTGTTTCTTAACGGTAGTTTTTTTTTTATCCTTTTTATATATCAGTTGAGACTATTTGCCGTCTCTTCCTGTTGGATCTATGATGTGTATCAGTCTATTGCTTCTTATCGGTAGTTTTTTTTTTATCCTTTTTATATATCAGTTGAGACTATTTGCCGTTCTCTTCTTGTTGGGTCTATGATGTGTATCAGTCTATTGTTTCTTATCGGTAGTTTTTTTTATCCTTTTTTATATATCAGTTGAGACTATTTGCCTTCTCTTCTTGTTGGGTCTATGATGTGTATCAGTCTATTGTTTCTTATCGGTAGTTTTTTTTTATCCTTTTTATATATCGGTTGAGACTATTTGCCGTCTCTTCCTGTTGGGTCTATGATGTATATCAGTCTATTGTTTCTTATCGGTAGTTTTTTTTTATCCTTTTTATATATCGGTTGAGACTATTTGCCGTCTCTTCCTGTTGGATCTATGATGTGTATCAGTCTATTGTTTCTTATCGGTAGGTTTTTTTTATCCTTTTTATATATCAGTTGAGACTATTTGCCGTCTCTTCCTGTTGGATCTATGATGTGTATCAGTCTATTGTTTCTTATCGGTAGGTTTTTTTTATCCTTTTTATATATCAGTTGAGACTATTTGCCGTCTCTTCCTGTTGGATCTATGATGTGTATCAGTCTATTGTTTCTTATCGGTAGGTTTTGTTTATCCTTTTTGTATATCGGTTGAGACTATTTGCCGTCTCTTCCTGTTGGATCTATGATGTGTATCAGTCTATTGTTTCTTATCGGTAGGTTTTGTTTATCCTTTTTATATATCGGTTGAGACTATTTGCCGTCTCTTCCTGTTGGATCTATGATGTGTATCAGTCTATTGTTTCTTATCGGTAGGTTTTGTTTATCCTTTTTGTATATCGGTTGAGACTATTTGCCGTCTCTTCCTGTTGGATCTATGATGTGTATCAGTCTATTGTTTCTTATCGGTAGGTTTTGTTTATCCTTTTTGTATATCGGTTGAGACTATTTGCCGTCTCTTCCTGTTGGATCTATGATGTGTATCAGTCTATTGTTTCTTATCGGTAGGTTTTGTTTATCCTTTTTGTATATCGGTTGAGACTATTTGCCGTCTCTTCCTGTTGGATCTATGATGTGTATCAGTCTATTGTTTCTTATCGGTAGTTTTTTATCCTTTTTATATATCGGTTGAGACTATTTGCCGTCTCTTCCTGTTGGATCTATGATGTGTATCAGTCTATTGTTTCTTATCGGTAGTTTTTTATCCTTTTTATATATCGGTTGAGACTATTTGCCGTCTCTTCCTGTTGGATCTATGATGTGTATCAGTCTATTGTTTCTTATCGGTAGTTTTTTATCCTTTTTATATATCGGTTGAGACTATTTGCCGTCTCTTACTGTTGGATCTATGATGTGTATCAGTCTATTGTTTCTTATCGGTAGTTTTTTATCCTTTTTATATATCGGTTGAGACTATTTGCCGTCTCTTCTTGTTGGGTCTACGATGTGTATCAGTCTATTGTTTCTTATCGGTAGTTTTTTTTAACCTTTTTTTATATCAGTTGAAACTATTTACCGTCTCTTCCTGTTGGATCTTTGATATGTATCAGTCTATTGTTTCTTATCGGTAGTTTTTTTTTATCCTTTTTATATATCAGTTGAGACTATTTGCCGTCTCTTCCTGTTGGATCTATGAAGTGTATCAGTCTATTGTTTCTTATCGGTAGTTTTTTTTTATCCTTTTTATATATCAGTTGAAACTATTTGCCGTCTCTTCCTGTTGGATCTATGATGTGTATCAGTCTATTGTTTCTTATCGGTTGTTTTTTTTTTTATCCTTTTTTATTTATCAGTTGAGACTATTTGCCGTCTCTTCTTGTAGGATCTATGATGTGTATCAGTCTATTGTTTCTTAACGGTAGTTTTTTTTTTTATCCTTTTTTATATATCAGTTGAGACTATTTGCCGTCTCTTCCTGTTGGATCTAGGATGTGTATCAGTCTATTGTTTCTTAACGGTAGTTTTTTTTTTATCCTTTTTTACATATCAGTTGAGACTATTTGCCGTCTCTTCCTGTTGGATCTATGATGTGTATCAGTCTATTGTTTCTTATCGTTTTTTTTTTTTTATCCTTTTTTACATATCAGTTGAGACTATTTGCCGTCTCTTCCCGTAGGATCTATGATGTGTATCAGTCTATTGTTTCTTATCGGTTGTTTTTTTTTTTATCCTTTTTTATATATCAGTTGAGACTATTTGCCGTCTCTTCTTGTTGGATCTATGATGTGTATCAGTCTATTGTTTCTTAACGGTAGTTTTTTTTTTATCCTTTCTATATATCAGTTGAGACTATTTGCCATCTCTTCCTGTTGGATCTATGATGTGTATCAGTCTATTGTCTCTTAACGGTAGTTTTTTTTTTATCCTTTCTATATATCGGTTGAGACTATTTGCCGTCTCTTCCTGTTGGATCTATGATGTGTATCAGTCTATTGTTTCTTAACGGTAGTTTTTTTTTTTTATCCTTTCTATATATCGGTTGAGACTATTTGCCATCTCTTCCCGTTGGATCTATGATGTGTATCAGTCTATTGTTTCTTAACGGTAGTTTTTTTTTTATCCTTTTTTATATATCAGTTGAGACTATTTGCCGTCTCTTCCCGTTGGATCTATGATGTGTATCAGTCTATTGTTTCTTAACGGTAGTTTTTTTTTTTTATCCTTTCTATATATCGGTTGAGACTATTTGCCATCTCTTCCCGTTGGATCTATGAAGTGTATCAGTCTATTGTTTCTTAACGGTAGTTTTTTTTTATCCTTTCTATATATCAGGTGAGACTATTTGCCGTCTCTTCCTGTTGGATCTATGATGTGTATCAGTCTATTGTTTCTTAACGGTAGTTTTTTTTTTATCCTTTTTTATATATCAGTTGAGACTATTTGCCGTCTCTTCCCGTTGGATCTATGATGTGTATCAGTCTATTGTCTCTTAACGGTAGTTTTTTTTTTATCCTTTCTATATATCGGTTGAGACTATTTGCCGTCTCTTCCTGTTGGATCTATGATGTGTATCAGTCTATTGTTTCTTAACGGTAGTTTTTTTTTTATCCTTTCTATATATCGGTTGAGACTATTTGCCATCTCTTCCCGTTGGATCTATGATGTGTATCAGTCTATTGTTTCTTATCGGTAGTTTTTTTTTATCCTTTTTATATATCAGTTGAGACTATTTGCCGTCTCTTCCTGTTGGATCTATGATGTGTATCAGTCTATTGTTTCTTATCGGTAGTTTTTTTTATCCTTTTTTATATATCAGTTGAGACTATTTGCCGTCTCTTCCTGTTGGATCTATGATGTGTATCAGTCTATTGTTTCTTATCGGTAGTTTTTTTTATCCTTTTTTATATATCAGTTGAGACTATTTGCCGTCTCTTCCTGTTGGATCTATGATGTGTATCAGTCTATTGTTTCTTATCGGTAGTTTTTTTTATCCTTTTTATATATCGGTTGAGACTATTTGCCGTCTCTTCCTGTTGGATCTATGATGTGTATCAGTCTATTGTTTCTTATCGGTAGTTTTTTTTTAACCTTTTTATATATCGGTTGAGACTATTTGCCGTCTCTTCCTGTTGGGTCTACGATGTGTATCAGTCTATTGTTTCTTATCGGTAGTTTTTTTTTAACCTTTTTATATATCAGTTGAGACTATTTGCCGTCTCTTCCTGTTGGATCTACGATTTGTATCAGTCTATTGTTTCTTATCAGTAGTTTTTTATCCTTTTTTATATATCAGTTGAGACTCTTTGCCGTCTCTTCCTGTTGGATCTATGATGTGTATCAGTTTATTGTTTCTTATCGGTAGTTTTTCATCCTTTTTATATATCGGTTGAGACTATTTGCCGTCTCTTCCTGTTGGATCTATGATGTGTATCAGTCTATTTTTTCTTATCGGTAGTTTTTCATCCTTTTTATATATCGGTTGAGACTATTTGCCGTCTCTTCCTGTTGGATCTATGATGTGTATCAGTCTATTGTTTCTTATCGGTAGTTTTTCATCCTTTTTATATATCGGTTGAGACTATTTGCCGTCTCTTCCTGTTGGATCTATGATGTGTATCAGTCTATTGTTTCTTATCGGTAGTTTTTCATCCTTTTTATATATCGGTTGAGACTATTTGCCGTCTCTTCTTGTTGGGTCTACGATGTGTATCAGTCTATTGTTTCTTATCGGTATTTTTTTTTAACCTTTTTATATATCAGTTGAGACTATTTGCCGTCTCTTCTTGTTGGGTCTACGATGTGTATCAGTCTATTGTTTCTTATCGGTAGTTTTTTTTTAACCTTTATATATATCAGTTGAGACTATTTGCCGTCTTTTCTTGTTGGGTCTACGATGTGTATCAGTCTATTGTTTCTTATCGGTAGTTTTTTTTTAACCTTTTTATATATCAGTTGAGACTATTTGCCGTCTCTTCCTGTTGGATCTATGATGTGTATCAGTCTATTGTTTCTTATCGGTAGTTTTTTATCCTTTTTTATATATCAGTTGAGACTATTTGCCGTCTCTTCCTTTAGGATCTATGATGTGTATCAGTCTTGTTTCTTATCAGTAGTTTTTTATCCTTTTTATATATCAGTTGAGACTATTTGCTGTCTCTTCCTGTTGGATCTATGATGTGTATCAGTCTTGTTTCTTATCAGTAGTTTTTTATCCTTTTTATATATCAGTTGAGACTATTTGCCGTCTCTTCCTGTTGGATCTATGATGTGTATCAGTCTATTGTTACTTATCGGTAGTTTTTTATCCTTTTTATATATCAGTTGAGACTATTTGCCATCTCTTCCTGTTGTATCTATGATGTGTATCAGTCTATTGTTTCTTATCGGTAGTTGTTTATCCTTTTTATATATCGGTTGAGACTATTTGCCGTCTCTTCCTGTTGGATCTATGATGTGTATCAGTCTATTGTTTCTTATCGGTAGTTTTTTATCCTTTTTATATATCGGTTGAGACTATTTGCCGTCTCTTCCTGTTGGATCTATGATGTGTATCAGTCTATTGTTTCTTATCGGTTGTTTTTTTTTTATCCTTTTTTATTTATCAGTTGAGACTATTTGCCGTCTCTTCTTGTAGGATCTATGATGTGTATCAGTCTATTGTTTCTTAACGGTAGTTTTTTTTTTTATCCTTTTTTATATATCAGTTGAGACTATTTGCCGTCTCTTCCTGTTGGATCTATGATGTGTATCAGTCTATTGTTTCTTAACGGTAGTTTTTTTTTTATCCTTTTTTATATATCAGTTGAGACTATTTGCCGTCTCTTCCTGTTGGATCTATGATGTGTATCAGTCTATTGTTTCTTATCGGTTTTTTTTTTATCCTTTTTTATATATCAGTTGAGACTATTTGCCGTCTCTTCCCGTAGGATCTATGATGTGTATCAGTCTATTGTTTCTTATCGGTTGTTTTTTTTTTATCCTTTTTTATATATCAGTTGAGACTATTTGCCGTCTCTTCCTGTTGGATCTATGATGTGTATCAGTCTATTGTTTCTTAACGGTAGTTTTTTTTTTATCCTTTCTATATATCAGTTGAGACTATTTGCCGTCTCTTCCTGTTGGATCTATGATGTGTATCAGTCTATTGTCTCTTAACGGTAGTTTTTTTTTATCCTTTCTATATATCGGTTGAGACTATTTGCCGTCTCTTCCTGTTGGATCTATGATGTGTATCAGTCTATTGTTTCTTAACGGTAGTTTTTTTTTTTATCCTTTCTATATATCGGTTGAGACTATTTGCCATCTCTTCCCGTTGGATCTATGATGTGTATCAGTCTATTGTTTCTTAACGGTAGTTTTTTTTTTATCCTTTTTTATATATCAGTTGAGACTATTTGCCGTCTCTTCCCGTTGGATCTATGATGTGTATCAGTCTATTGTTTCTTAACGGTAGTTTTTTTTTTTATCCTTTCTATATATCGGTTGAGACTATTTGCCATCTCTTCCCGTTGGATCTATGAAGTGTATCAGTCTATTGTTTCTTAACGGTAGTTTTTTTTTTATCCTTTCTATATATCAGGTGAGACTATTTGCCGTCTCTTCCTGTTGGATCTATGATGTGTATCAGTCTATTGTTTCTTAACGGTAGTTTTTTTTTTTATCCTTTTTTATATATCAGTTGAGACTATTTGCCGTCTCTTCCCGTTGGATCTATGATGTGTATCAGTCTATTGTCTCTTAACGGTAGTTTTTTTTTTATCCTTTCTATATATCGGTTGAGACTATTTGCCGTCTCTTCCTGTTGGATCTATGATGTGTATCAGTCTATTGTTTCTTAACGGTAGTTTTTTTTTTTATCCTTTCTATATATCGGTTGAGACTATTTGCCATCTCTTCCCGTTGGATCTATGATGTGTATCAGTCTATTGTTTCTTATCGGTAGTTTTTTTTTATCCTTTTTATATATCGGTTGAGACTATTTGCCGTCTCTTCCTGTTGGATCTATGATGTGTATCAGTCTATTGTTTCTTATCGGTAGTTTTTTTTATCCTTTTTTATATATCAGTTGAGACTATTTGCCGTCTCTTCCTGTTGGATCTATGATGTGTATCAGTCTATTGTTTCTTATCGGTAGTTTTTTTTATCCTTTTTTATATATCAGTTGAGACTATTTGCCGTCTCTTCCTGTTGGATCTATGATGTGTATCAGTCTATTGTTTCTTATCGGTAGTTTTTTTTTATCCTTTTTATATATCAGTTGAGACTATTTGCCGTCTCTTCCTGTTGGATCTATGATGTGTATCAGTCTATTGTTTCTTATCGGTAGTTTTTTTTTAACCTTTTTATATATTGGTTGAGACTATTTGCCGTCTCTTCTTGTTGGGTCTACGATGTGTATCAGTCTATTGTTTCTTATCGGTAGTTTTTTTTTAACCTTTTTATATATCGGTTGAGACTATTTGCCGTCTCTTCTTGTTGGGTCTACGATGTGTATCAGTCTATTGTTTCTTATCAGTAGTTTTTTATCCTTTTTTATATATCAGTTGAGACTCTTTGCTGTCTCTTCCTGTTGGATCTATGATGTGTATCAGTCTATTGTTTCTTATCGGTAGTTTTTCATCCTTTTTATATATCGGTTGAGACTATTTGCCGTCTCTTCCTGTTGGATCTATGATGTGTATCAGTCTATTGTTTCTTATCGGTAGTTTTTTTTTAACCTTTTTATATATCGGTTGAGACTATTTGCCGTCTCTTCTTGTTGGGTCTACGATGTGTATCAGTCTATTGTTTCTTATCAGTAGTTTTTTATCCTTTTTTATATATCAGTTGAGACTCTTTGCCGTCTCTTCCTGTTGGATCTATGATGTGTATCAGTCTATTGTTTCTTATCGGTAGTTTTTCATCCTTTTTATATATCGGTTGAGACTCTTTGCCGTCTCTTCCTGTTGGATCTATGATGTGTATCAGTCTATTGTTTCTTATCGGTAGTTTTTCATCCTTTTTATATATCGGTTGAGACTATTTGTCGTCTCTTCCTGTTGGATCTATGATGTGTATCAGTCTATTGTTTCTTATCGGTAGTTTTTCATCCTTTTTATATATCGGTTGAGACTATTTGCCGTCTCTTCCTGTTGGATCTATGATGTGTATCAGTCTATTGTTTCTTATCGGTAGTTTTTCATCCTTTTTATATATCGGTTGAGACTATTTTCCGTCTCTTCCTGTTGGATCTATGATGTGTATCAGTCTATTGTTTCTTATCGGTAGTTTTTCATCCTTTTTATATATCAGTTGAGACTATTTGCCGTCTCTTCTTGTTGGGTCTACGATGTGTATCAGTCTATTGTTTCTTATCGGTAGTTTTTTTTTAACCTTTATATATATCAGTTGAGACTATTTGCCGTCTCTTCTTGTTGGGTCTACGATGTGTATCAGTCTATTGTTTCTTATCGGTAGTTTTTTTTTAACCTTTATATATATCAGTTGAGACTATTTGCCGTCTTTTCTTGTTGGGTCTACGATGTGTATCAGTCTATTGTTTCTTATCGGTAGTTTTTTTTTAACCTTTTTATATATCAGTTGAGACTATTTGCCGTCTCTTCCTGTTGGATCTATGATGTGTATCAGTCTATTGTTTCTTATCGGTAGTTTTTTATCCTTTTTTATATATCAGTTGAGACTATTTGCCGTCTCTTCCTGTTGGATCTATGATGTGTATCAGTCTATTGTTTCTTATCAGTAGTTTTTTATCCTTTTTATATATCAGTTGAGACTATTTGCCGTCTCTTCCTGTTGGATCTATGATGTGTATCAGTCTATTGTTACTTATCGGTAGTTTTTTATCCTTTTTATATATCGGTTGAGACTATTTGCCGTCTCTTCCTGTTGGATCTATGATGTGTATCAGTCTATTGTTTCTTATCGGTAGTTTTTTATCCTTTTTATATATCGGTTGAGACTATTTGCCGTCTCTTCCTGTTGGATCTATGATGTGTATCAGTCTATTGTTTCTTATCGGTAGTTTTTTATCCTTTTTATATATCGGTTGAGACTATTTGCCGTCTCTTCCTGTTGGATCTATGATGTGTATCAGTCTATTGTTTCTTATCGGTAGTTTTTTATCCTTTTTATATATCGGTTGAGACTATTTGCCGTCTCTTCCTGTTGGATCTATGATGTGTATCAGTCTATTGTTTCTTATCGGTAGTTTTTTATCCTTTTTATATATCGGTTGAGACTATTTGCCGTCTCTTCCTGTTGGATCTATGATGTGTATCAGTCTATTGTTTCTTATCGGTAGTTTTTTATCCTTTTTATATATCGGTTGAGACTATTTGCCGTCTCTTCTTGTTGGGTCTACGATGTGTATCAGTCTATTGTTTCTTATCGGTAGTTTTTTTTAACCTTTTTTTATATCAGTTGAGACTATTTGCCGTCTCTTCCTGTTGGATCTATGATGTGTATCAGTCTATTGTTTCTTATCGGTAGTTTTTTTTTATCCTTTTTATATATCAGTTGAGACTATTTGCCGTCTCTTCCTGTTGGATCTATGATGTGTATCAGTCTATTGTTTCTTATCGGTAGTTTTTTTTTTATCCTTTTTATATATCAGTTGAGACTATTTGCCGTCTCTTCCAGTTGGATCTATGATGTTTATCAGTCTATTGTTTCTTATCGGTAGTTTTTTTTTTATCCTTTTTATATATCAGTTGAGACTATTTGCCGTCTCTTCTTGTTGGATCTATTATGTGTATCAGTCTCTTGTTTCTTATCGGTAGTTTTTTTTTATCCTTTTTTATGTATCAGTTGAGACTATTTGCCGTCTCTTCCTGTTGGATCTATGATGTGTATCAGTCTCTTGTTTCTTATCGGTAGTTTTTTTTTTTATCCTTTTTTATGTATCAGTTGAGACTATTTGCCGTCTCTTCCTGCTGGATCTATGAAGTGTATCAGTCTGTTGTTTCTTATCGGTAGTATTTTTTATCCTTTTATATATCAGTTGAGACTATTTGCCGTCTCTTCCTGTTGGATCTATGAAGTGTATCAGTCTATTGTTTCCTAACGGTAGTTTTTTTTATCCTTTTTATATATCGGTTGAGACTATTTGCCGTCTCTTCCTGTTGGATCTATGAAGTGTATCAGTCTATTGTTTCTTATCGGTAGTATTTTTTATCCTTTTTATATATCAGTTGAGACTATTTGCCGTCTCTTCCTGTTGGATCTATGATGTGTATCAGTCTGTTGTTTCTTATCGGTAGTATTTTTATCCTTTTATATATCAGTTGAGACTATTTGCCGTCTCTTCCTGTTGGATCTATGAAGTGTATCAGTCTATTGTTTCCTAACGGTAGTTTTTTTATCCTTTTTATATATCGGTTGAGATTATTTGCCGTCTCTTCCTGTTGGATCTATGAAGTGTATCAGTCTATTGTTTCTTATCGGTAGTATTTTTTATCCTTTTATATATCAGTTGAGACTATTTGCCGTCTCTTCCTGTTGGATCTATGATGTGTATCAGTCTGTTGTTTCTTATCGGTAGTATTTTTTATCCTTTTATATATCAGTTGAGACTATTTGCCGTCTCTTCCTGTTGGATCTATGAAGTGTATCAGTCTATTGTTTCCTAACGGTAGTTTTTTTTTATCCTTTTTATATATTGGTTGAGACTATTTGCCGTCTCTTCCTGTTGGATCTATGAAGTTTATCAGTCTGTTGTTTCTCATCGGTAGTATTTTTTATCCTTTTTATATATCAGTTGAGACTATTTGCCGTCTCTTCTTGTTGGATCTATGATGTGTATCAGTCTGTTGTTTCTTATCGGTAGTATTTTTTATCCTTTTATATATCAGTTGAGACTATTTGCCGTCTCTTCCTGTTGGATCTATGATGTGTATCAGTCTGTTGTTTCTTATCGGTAGTATTTTTTATCCTTTTATATATCAGTTGAGACTATTTTCCGTCTCTTCCTGTTGGATCTATGAAGTGTATCAGTCTGTTGTTTCTTATCGGTAGTATTTTTTATCCTTTTATATATCAGTTGAGACTATTTGCCGTCTCTTCCTGTTGGATCTATGATGTGTATCAGTCTGTTGTTTCTTATCGGTAGTATTTTTTATCCTTTCATATATCAGTTGAGACTATTTGCCGTCTCTTCCTGTTGGATCTATGATGTGTATCAGTCTGTTGTTTCTTATCGGTAGTATTTTTTATCCTTTTATATATCAGTTGAGACTATTTGCCGTCTCTTCCTGTTGGATCTATGAAGTGTATCAGTCTGTTGTTTCTTATCGGTAGTATTTTTTATCCTTTTATATATCAGTTCAGACTATTTGCCGTCTCTTCTTGTTGGATCTATGATGTGTATCAGTCTGTTGTTTCTTATCGGTAGTATTTTTTATCCTTTTATATATCAGTTGAGACTATTTGCCGTCTCTTCCTGTTGGATCTATGAAGTGTATCAGTCTGTTGTTTCTTATCGGTAGTATTTTTTATCCTTTTGTATATCAGTTGAGACTATTTGCCGTCTCTTCCTGTTGGATCTATGATGTGTATCAGTCTGTTGTTTCTTATCGGTAGTATTTTTTATCCTTTTGTATATCAGTTGAGACTATTTGCCATCTCTTCCTGTTGGATCTATGAAGTGTATCAGTCTATTGTTTCTTATCGGTAGTATTTTTTATCCTTTTTATATATCGGTTGAGACTATTTGCCGTCTCTTCCTGTTGGATCTGTGATGTGTATCAGTCTGTTGTTTCTTATCGGTAGTATTTTTTATCCTTTTATATATCAGTTTAGACTATTTGCCGTCTCTTCCTGTTGGATCTATGATGTGTATCAGTTTCTTGTTTCTTATCGGTAGTTTTTTTTTATCCTTTTTTATGTATCAGTTGAGACTATTTGCCGTCTCTTCCTGTTGGATCTATGAAGTGTATCAGTCTATTGTTTCCTAACGGTAGTTTTTTTTTATCCTTTTTATATATCGGTTGAGACTATTTGCCGTCTCTTCCTGTTGGATCTATGATGTGTATCAGTCTATTGTTTCTTATCGGTAGTATTTTTTATCCTTTTTTATATATCAGTTGAGACTATTTGCCATCTCTTCCTGTTGGATCTATGATGTGTATCAGTCTGTTGTTTCTTATCGGTAGTATTTTTTATCCTTTTATATATCAGTTGAGACTATTTGCCGTCTCTTCCTGTTGGATCTATGATATGTATCAGTCTATTGTTTCTTATCGGTAGTTTTTTTTATCCTTTTTATATATAGGTTGAGACTATTTGTAATTTTCTTTGAAGTGTTGGAATTTCTACGCTTCAAGGCGATTAAAACCCAACTGTTAAGGATGGTTATTTTTATCTCCTTTATAAATCCGTTGAAACTATTTGCAATTTTCTTTGAAGTGTTGTAGAAATTCAACACTCCAAGGCGATAAAAAACAAATTGTTAAGAATGGTTTTTTCATCTTTATAAATTCGTTGAAACTATTTGTAATTTTCCTTGAAGTGTTGAATTTCTACGCTTAATTATTTCTTAACAGTTTTTTTTTTTTTTTTTCATTTTTATAAATCAGTTGAAACGTCATTTTCTTTGAAGCGTTGGAATTTTTACACTTCTTTGTTTCTTGTCATTTTTTTTTTTTATCTTTTATAAATAGGTTGAAACTATTTATTATTTTCTTTGAAGTGTTGGAATTTCTACGCTTCATTGTTTCTTAGAAATTTTCTCTTTATCTTTCACAATCAGTTAAAACTTTATTATTTTCTTTGAAGTGTTGAATTACTACGCTTCATTGCTTTTTAAGCAGTTATTTATCTTTTATTAATCAGTTGAGACTATTTGCCATTTTCTTTGAAGTGTTGAATTTCTACGCTTCATTGTTTCTTAACAGTTTTATTTTTATCGTTTATAAATAAGTTTAATTTTTATTTTTTTTGAAGTGTTGAATTTCTACGCATCATTGTTTCTTAACAGTTTTATTTTTATCGTTTATAAATAAGTTTAATTTTTATTTTCGTTGAAGTGTTGAAATGTATACACTTTATTGTTTCTTAACAGTTTTTTATCTTTTATAAATCGGTTGAAATTATCTGTAATTTTCTTTGAAGTGTTGGAATATCTACACTTCATCTGACAGTTGAATCGGTGGAACTTCAGGAGATCAAACTTGCAGCGAATGTTTATATGTTGAACTGGCTAAAATAAGTCTATAGTTTATATATATATATATATATATATATATATATATATATATATATATATATATATATATAAGTTCTATTTTAATGTTGCTGCTGATCTTGAAATACTTAATATTAGTTGTTCATAACTTCCCATGTAGTTCATTTATTTCCTTATTTCCTTTCCTCACTGGGCTATTTTACCCCGTTGGAGCCCTAGGGCTAATAGCATTCTGTTTTTCCAAAAAGGGCTATAGCTTAGATAGTAGTTTATTCATTTTTATTCCTCACTGGACTATTCCACATTGTTGGAGCCCTTGGGCTTATAGCATCTTGCTTTTCCAATAAGGGCTGTAGCTTAGCTAGTAGCTTATTTATTTCCTTTCCTCACTGGGCTATTTTCCTTGTTGGATCCCTTGGGCTTATAGCAACCTGCTTTTCCAACTAGGGTTGTAGCTTATCTATTAGTTTATACAGTTCCTTTCCTCACTGGGCTATTTTCCTTGTTAGATCTCTTGGGCTTATAGCATCCTGCTTTTCCAACTAGGGTTGTAGCTTATCTATTAGTTTATACATTTCCTTTCCTCACTGGGCTATTTAACCCCGTTGGAGCCCTAGGGCTAATAGCATTCTGTTTTTCCAACAAGGGCTATAGCTTAGCTAGTAGTTTGTTTATTTCCTTTCCTCACTGGGCTATTTAACCCTGTTGGAGCCCTAGGGCTTATAGCCTCCTGCTTTTCTAACTTGGGTTGTACCTCAACTATAGTCAATTTATTTTAATGAGACACATTTGCACCGACTCGGTGTCCTTTTAGCTCGGAAAAGTTTCCTGATCGCTGATTGGTTAGAATTATCTTGTCCAACCAATCAGCGATCAGGAAACTTTTGCGAGCTAAAAGGGGTCCCCTGCGAATCGGTGCAAATCTGCCTCGCTAAAAGAAATTGACTATAGTAGTTTATTTATTTCCTATCCCCACTGGGCTATTTTCCTTGTTGGATGTCTTGGGCTTATAGCATCCTGCTTTTCCAACAGTGGATGTTGCTTAGCTAGTAGTTTGTTTATTTCCTTTCCTCACTGGGCTATTTTTCCTTGCTGGAGCCCTCGGGCTTATAGCCTCCTACTTTCCCAACAAGGGCTGTAACTTAGCTGGTAGTTTATTTATTTCCTTTCCTCACTGGGCTATTTAACCCTGTTGGATCCCTTGGGCTTTCCTTATTTCCTTTGCTCACTGGGCTATTTTTCCCTGTTTGAGCCCTACGGTTTATACCATCCTGCTTTTCCAACAAGGGCTGTAGCTTAGTAGTTTATTTATTTCCTTTCCTCACTGGGCTATTTTTCCCTGTTTGAGCCCTGGGGCTTATACCATCCTGCTTTTCCAACAAGGGCTGTAGCTTAGTAGTTTATTTATTTCATTTCCTCACTGGGCTATTTTTCCCTGTTTGAGCCCTAGGACTTAGACCATCCTGCTTTTCCAACAAGGGCTGTAGCTTAGTTAGTAGTTTATTTATTTCCTTTCCTCACTGGGCTATTTTTCCTTGCTGGAGCCCTCGGGCTTATAGCCTCCTACTTTCCCAACAAGGGCTGTAACTTAGCTGGTAGTTTATTTATTTCCTTTCCTCACTGGGCTATTTAACCCTGTTGGATCCCTTGGGCTTTCCTTATTTCCTTTGCTCCCTGGGCTATTTTTCCCTGTTTGAGCCCTGGGGCTTATACCATCCTGCTTTTCCAACAAGGGCTGTAGCTTAGTTAGTAGTTTATTTATTTCCTTTCCTCACTGGGCTATTTTTCCCTGTGGGATCCCTTGGGCTTATAGGATCTTTCTTTTCCAACAAGGGCTATAGCTTAGCAAGTAGTTTATTTATTTCCTTTCCTCATTGGGTTATTTTCCTTGCTCGAGCCCTCGCGCTTATAGCCTCCTACTTTCCCAACAAGGGCTGTAGCTTAGTTAGTAGTTTATTTATATCCTTTCCTCGCTGGACTATTTTCCCTGCCTTACCTTATCCTTTGCCTTATTTTTTGTTTGGGTTCCCCCAGGTCCCTCAGTGTGAGGCACCTAGTATATCCTCCAGAGAGTTGCTAATGCATCTTCCGGTGTATTTTGCATCTTCCAGTCTTGGATGGTCTGGGATGCATCTTAGGTATTTATCGAGCTTATTCTTTTATTCGTAAACACATCTACGCTCACTCCCGATATGTTTCTTAGATGAGCTGGCAGCACATTAAATAGTCGCTGCATTATCGATGCTGGTGCGTAGTGGATTAATGTCCTGTGCGCCTTTCTTAGTTTACCTGGAATATTTTTTTGGCACTATTAATCTACCTCGGCTTGCTCTTTCTGATATTTTTAGCTCCATGATGTTTTCAGTAATTCCTTCTATTTACTTCCATGCTTGTATTATCATGTAGCGTTCTCTTCTCCTTTCTAGACTGTATAGTTTTAAAAATTTCAGTCTTTCCCAGTAGTCAAGGTCCTTAACTTCTTCTATTCTAGCAGTATAGGACCTTTGTACACTCTCTATTTGCGCAATATCCTTTTGGTAGTGTGGGTACCATACTACATTGCAGTACTCGAGTGTACTACGTACATAAGTTTTGTAAAGCATAATCATGTGTTCAGCTTTTCTTGTTTTAAAGTGTCTGAATAACATTCCCATTTTTGCTTTACATTTAGCCAACAGTGTTGCTATTTGGTCGTTGCATAACATATTCCTATTTAAAATTACACCAAGGTCTTTAATTGCTTCCTTGTTTGTGATTGTCTCATTATTAGGTCCCTTGTATGCATATACCATTCCTTCTCTGTTTCCATAATTTATTGATTCAAATTTATCGGAGTTAAATACCATCCTATTTATCTCCGCCCATTCATATATTTTGTTTAGATCTCTTTGCAGTGAGTTCCTATCTTCATCACAAGTAATTTCTCTACTTATTCTTGTGTCATCGGCGAAACTTCTCACTACGGAGTTTTCAACATCACAGTCTATGTCTGAGATCATAATAACAAACAGCAGTGCAGCTAATACCGTACCTTGTGGCACACCAGATATTACCTGGGCTTCATCTGATTTCTCGTCATTTGCAACCACTATCTGTTTTCTGTTTTGCAGGAATTCTTTTACCCATTTTCCTATCTTTCCCACAATATTATGCTTTCTCATTTTTTTCTCCAATATGTTATGGTCTACCTTGTCAAAGGCTTTTGCAAAATCTAGATAGATCACATCTGTGTCTTTTTCATTTATCATATTTTTGTATATGTTTTCATAGTGTGCTATCAGTTGGGTCTGTGTACTTTTTCCAGGCACGAAACCGTGTTGACTCATATTAAACAAATTATTTTTAACCAAATGGTTCATTATTTTCTTTTTTATTACCCTCTCATACACTTTCATAATATGTGATGTTAGACTAACAGGTCTATAATTGCTTGCCTCTAGTCTTGATCCACTTTTGAAGATAGGGGTTATATAAGCTAATTTATGTTTAACATATATCTCGCTCATATCTACACTTTGTCTTAGCAGTATTGCAAGCGGCTTCGCGATAGTGTTTGCAGTTTTTTTTTAACAAAATCGCTGGAACTCCATCTGGTCCGGCTGCCGATCCATTTTTAATTTCGTTTATAGCCGTGACAATATCTGCTTCATTAATATCTATATCCGTTAGATATTCAACATTTTCTTCTCTCATTTCTGTTTCATTATTCTCATTCGCAATTCTTGGTGTGAACTCACTCTTATATTTTTCTGCTAATATGTTGCATATTTCCTTTTTTTCATTCGTTAGCCGTCCTTCAATTCTTAGAGGGCCTATTTCTAATCTCCCTTTATTCATCTTTTTTGCATATGAGTAAAGTACTTTGAGTATTTTTTTTTTATATTTTGAAGTGTCCTTTCTTCTAAGTCCCTTTTTTCATTTTCTTTCGACTATAATCTTTTGTTCTGCATTTTCTATCTTACATTTTATTTCCCTCATTTTCCACACATTTTTTTCTTTTGCGAGATTTTTCTTCCACTTTCTAATTTTCTGAAATAAGATCCTTCTGTCTCTTGGTATGCACGTCTTTTGTTTATTGTTTTTTTTCGGTACATGTTTTTCAACAATTTTCTCCAGTATATTGTACAGTATGTCCGTATTTACCTGTATATTATCACTTACAAATACATTTTTCCATTCTTTATTCAGTTCTTCATTTATTTCTGACCATTTTATATTCTTACTGTAAAAATTATATTTTCTATATCCTTCCCAAAGTTTTGTGCTTTTATTAATTCTGCGATCACTTGCTTTGGAATGGACTATCAATTCTATGACATTGTGGTCTGAAATTCCCGTGTTATACACTATTATTTCTTTAACATAATTCACCTCATTCACAAATACTAGATCTAGGACATTTTCATTTCTTGTTGGAATGGGGGTTTATTTGTTGCATATGTTCTAATAGCATATCTTGAAGCTTTTCAAATTGTCTCATCTTCTGCGCTACTATTACTATCTTTTTTATATGTATACATACAACCACTTTCTTCTATCCGTTCTTTCCAATCCACGAATGGGAAGTTAAAATCTCCGGATAGGAGTATATTCCAGTCTTTATGGTTTCTACATATATCATCTATTTTTTCTATTACTATGTCAAACTCCTTAGTGTTTGGGGGGTCTGTAAACTACAATATTCATTAGTTTTTCAAATTCAAATTCTACCGCAATCAATTCACATTCTGTGTTGCTGTATTTTTCACAGACTTTTCCTTGATTTATGTCTCTTCCATATATTGCGGTTCCCCCCTTGATTCCTATTTTTTCTGTCTGATCTATAAGTTTGGAAACCCTTTATCTGGTCATCACTGCCAGTCTCTTGGGAATACCATGTTTCACTTATATTTAATATATCTATTTTTTCAATTTGGGTTAGTTCTTCTAGGAACTCTATTTTCCTTTTAGAGTTACTCGTGAGAGAGAGAGAGAGAGAGAAAGAAAGAGAGAGAGAGAGAGAGAGAGAGAGAGAGAGAGAGAGAGAGAGAGAGAGAGAGAGAGAGAGAGAGAGAGAGATGTAAACAGTCTTACCCTAAATACCGAAGAAATCTATAAATCATTTGGAGAGAGAGAGAGAGAGAGAGAGAGAGAGAGAGAGAGAGAGAGAGAAAGTGGTATAAGGGTTGTAAACAATCTTTAACCCTAAATACCGAAGAAATCTATAAATCATTTGGAGAGAGAGAGAGAGAGAGAGAGAGAGAGAGAGAGAGAGAGAGAGAGAGAGAGAGAGAGAGAGAGAGAGAAAGTGGTATAAGGGTTGTAAACAATCTTTAACCCTAAATACCCAAGAAATCTATAAATCATTTGTGGAGAGAGAGAGAGAGAGAGAGAGAGAGAGAGGAGAGAGAGAGAGAGAGAGAGAGAGAGAGAGGAGAGAGAGAGAAAGTGGTATAAGGGTTGTAACCAATCTTTAACCCTAAATACCGATGAAATCTATAAATCATTTGTAGCGAGAGAGAGAGAGAGAGAGAGAGAGAGAGAGAGAGAGAGAGAGAGAGAGAGAGAGAGAGAGAGTGGTATAAGGGTTGTAAACAATCTTTAACCCTAAATACCCAAGAAATCTATAAATCATTTGCAGGAGAGAGAGAGAGAGAGAGAGAGAGAGAGAGGAGAGAGAGAGAGAGAGAGAGAGAGAGAAAGTGGTATAAGGGTTGTAAACAATCTTTAACCCTAAATACCCAAGAAATCTATAAATCATTTTGTGGAGAGAGAGAGAGAGAGAGAGAGAGAGAGAGAGAGAGAGAGAGAGAGAGAGAGAGAGATGGAAACAATCTTTAACCCCTAAATACCGAAGAAATCTATAAATCATTTGTAGCGAGAGAGAGAGAGAGAGAGAGAGAGAGAGAGAGAGAGAGAGAGAGAGAGAGAGAGAGAGAGAGAGAGAGAGAGGTATAAGGGTTGTAAACAATCTTTAACCCTAAATACCGAAGAAATCTATAAATCATTTGTAGCGAGAGAGAGAGAGAGAGAGAGAGAGAGAGAGAGAGAGAGAGAGAGAGAGAGAGAGAGAGAGAGATGTAAACAATCTTTAACCCTAAATACCCAAGAAATCTATAAATCATTTGTAGAGAGAGAGAGAGAGGAGAGAGAGAGAGAGGAGAGAGAGAGAGAGAGAGAGAGAGAGAGAGAGAGAGAGAGAGAGTGGTATAAGGGTTGTAAACAATCTTTAACCCTAAATACCGAAGAAATCTATAAATCATTTGTAGCAAGAGAGAGAGAGAGAGAGAGAGAGAGAGAGAGAGAGAGAGAGGAGAGAGAGAGAGAGAGAGGCTTCCCTCTTATAAAGTTCACCTTACCATCCGCCAGAGATCTAGTATCCCATAATGCATCTCCGCTAAACTCAATTACCCACCAATCACATGTCACCAAAATCAATTACCCGCCAATCAGACGCTTTCAATACGTCATTACCCACCAATCAAATCCCTCCTTCATCTCATTACCAGCCAATCAGCGTTTTCATATCCTGTGCGAGAGTCGGGGGTGAGGGGGGAGGGGGGCCGGGTTCCCAAATTGTCATTCCGCACAGTCGTTCCTTCAGAATCCAGAATGGAGTGGCTGAGATAGAAGTATATTACGTTTTTTTATTTTTCGAATGGTTCCTTATTTCTATTTTTTTTATTTTTTGGTATATATTTATTATTATTAATTTGGTTTATTAGTCTTTAAATGTTATATATATTGAAGGGTAAATAAGAGAAACGCTAAAACTCCCCTTTACCTAAAACGAAACGAGATGACGAACGGAAAAAATAGAGACGAAGGTCGGCGAGACATTTTGAAAAACCGACGAAACTCTGCGGTGTATTCCCGCCCTGTATGGTTACGTCTACTTACGGCTGGGGCTTGGATCTAATTTGACCGTAGTCGGGTCAATTAGGGCGACTATTCTATTAATTATGTCATGAAGATTAGTCTCTATAGCTTTCCCCTTGACGCTGCTGCGCCCCCATACAACAGCGAGGTGTTATTAAGGGTGATTTATTCAGCCCCGAATTTTTTTTTTTTCAATGTAGAAAATCGAAAATCTTGTTAATGAGATAGATAGGATTTTTTTTTTTTTTGATGCTACTACATTCGTGATTCCCTGTTGTAAATAGCTACTATTTGGTGGAGGTGTTTGCTTTGCCTGGTTACAGCATATGCATAGGCATAGTGTATAGTGTGTATTTGTAACGCATACATACACACACACACACACTATATATAGTGTATAGTGTGTATTTGTAACGCATATATACACACACACACACATATATATATATATATATATATATGTATATATATATATCTATATATCTATATATATGAATATATACCATATATATATATATATATATATATATATATATATATATATATATATATACATATATATATATATATATATATATATATATATATATATATATATATATTATATGCTAGTGTGCATTTCAATTACAAAGCTGATACATTTCTGCCATCAATTATTTTGCTAGAACACTTTTCTAAATACGTATATCTTCTTGTTTTTATGATTGGAGTTTCGAAGAAAAAAAAATCTTATTACTGCGCTTTTCTATTCAATCAACCTTTAACTTGCGTCGGTTTCTTCCAATATCTTAAGGTGAACAGGTTCAGTGTCTCTTTATATAACTTGTATTTAGTTTTTATCGTTATTATTATTGTGGTTGTTATTAAGTATATATATATATATATATATATATATATATATATATATATATATATATATATATATATATATATATATATATATATATATATATATACATACATAGATGTATACGTTAATTTATAGTTTATAAAGTGATATTTATTTTAATATTGTTGCTCTTCTTAAGATATTTTATTTTTCTTTTTTTCCTTTCCTTACTGAGCTATTCTCCCTGTTGGAGCCCCCTGGCCTTATAGCATCTTGCTTTTCCAACTAGGGTTGTAGCTTAGCAAGTAATAATAATAATGATAATAATAATAATAATACATATATATATGTATATATATGTATGTATATATATATATATATATATATATATATATTAATTCATTTTTTGAGAAAAATCCTGGGCCAGTTTGTCCTAGACTTCGCTAATATTGTCCTGTATATTGTGATAATGGGCCAAAAACACTGCCCCCGAGAAACACCTGATATCCCGTTCCTATTCTCACCATGGTGTCTATAATTATTTGCAATCGATTACTGAGAAATTCAATAATGATGCTAAGAAAAGAGCAACTATACTTCCAACTGTTTGAGTTTGAAAACAACGCCCTCATGATTAACTGTCACTGACAGCGCTAAAATCAAGGCCAATTATATAAACTTCTGGACCAAAATCAAGGTATTTATGCATCATACATACATAGACCAAGGCACTTCCCCCAATTTTTGGGGGTAGCCGACATCAAACAAATGAAACAAAAAAGGGGACCTCTCCTCTCTACGTTCCTCCCAGCTTGACAATGGACTCAACCGAGTTGGGCTGGTACTGCTAGGGTGCCACAGCCCACCCTTCCCCGTTATCCTCCACAGATGAAGCTTCATAACACCGAATCCCCTACTGCTGCTAC